>NC_137677.1:38495537-38523037 GCF_963989245.1 Nansenia antarctica | reverse complement strand
ATATTGAAAAGATATGGGGTACTGATTGTGCTATTGTATGCGTGTGCAATCCTAAATGCCATGTTTGTTTGGGTGAATCTGACACACACACACACACACACACACGCGCACACACACACACACACACACACACAATCACACACCAGGGGTGAAATGATTTGCCGGTACGGTTCCTGCTCCTCATACTCCTCCTTCTAGACGACTGCCAATGGCCCCTGGCCTGAGCATCGATTACTTTTTCCTGCTATGACCGGTGGATAGATGATTCACTTACTTAGACAAATGGATTTGTTGTAAGTCGCTTTGGATAAAGGGGTCTGCTAAATGCCAAAAATAGGCAACCTGACTTTTCAGACAGACATAGCCAGACATAGCCTAGCTACTTCTAAATTAAGACATGTATCACAGAGGGAAGTAAAGGTGACTGCATTTATTATCTTTTGTTTTCGGGATTGAAACCTTGCTATTTAGTTGGTATTTTTTATTAGATTTGATGACAGGACTTTTTGCCGGTGCAGCCTACCACCACTATTTATTTTACCGGGACACCGTACCGGTCTACTTTCTCTCCTGAGACACACACAAACACACACAAACACACACACACACACACACACATTACACACAAACAGTCATAACTTAAAGGATTGCTCAAGCAAAAGACTCAGAAGAACACAAAAATGCAGTGTGGAGAGGGAGTTACACAAATGAACAACGTCACTAACACTAACTATCACTAACACACATTGACTGACACTGTTATGCAGTTATGCACACAAGCACGCAGCAAGCAGTCACATAGACACAATCGCATAACGAAGCACAGACTGAGAGGTACTGTACACACACACACACACACACACACACACACACACACACACACACACACACACACAGGGCAGCTCCCCATTGCAGGCAGCCTGAGACTAATCTGTTATCCGTGTTGCTTGAAACAGCAGCAAACCTTCGGACCAATGGATTACGAGAGCCTTCAGAAAGAGCTAGCTCTCAAAGACTCTCTGTGGAGAAAGGTGTCGTCCACAGAGTCCAACCAGGACAGCTCCACCACTGTAGTCTATAGGATGGAGAATGTTGGAGAGCGCAACTAAGAAGGACCACCCCCCCCCACACACACACACACACACACACACACCCCTTCTACACCCTTGACTTATATATTTATATACATTAATGTATATAGATTTATATACATATATTTACAGTATATACATTATCACGAAGATTATTTATATCTGTTTCTGAGTTTGTGTTTTTGGTTTCGTTCGGCAGACTGTTACACTGTCACGTTGTGTACTGAATGATGTTACTGTGTGTGCTGTACTTTACTGTAACTTTTTTTCCTGTGTGTTCGTTTTGTTGCTGAATTTCAATTGACCCCCTCGGCACCCCTGGCACACCTGAGAGAGACGGACGAGGGAAAGTGACGTGGCTAAATCTGGCCCTGTGTTAAAGCTGGCCGGATCATTAGCGTTATTGATTAGTGCGACACCTGTACTACTCTCTCAGGTGCACAGGAGCGCCGAGTGGAATCGGGGTTTGGGTTTGATTTGGAATTCTGCGATGTATGTGTGTGTTGGGATGTATGTGTGTGTTGGGAGTTTGATGTATGTGTGTGTTGGGAGTTTGAGGAGCTAAGGAAGAGCGCTTAGGTTATCCCTTCAGAAGCACCACGTAGACATGCTGCGCTTTCAGATTGAGGCTGTTGGCAGATTTGTGGCATGTGCCTCTATGTCCATACCAACATACCCCAGAGTATGAAGTGATGTCTCTTTTGACACATTGCTGTTGCAGTATGGGTGTTGGCACAGTATAACCAAAGTGGGGTTAACCCAAACCAAAGATGAAGTAGGATTGAGGGTTGGAAGTGTTTGGACAGGCTCTTTAAAGAGCAATGATGAGATTAGGACCAGGCTTATTATCAGGTGTGACGATGCTTTCTGACCATTCACATTTGTACTGTCTACCGGCAAGTTTTCAGCGGCATGATAGATAGTATATTATCAGACTTAATTGCTGTTGAGTGGCATCAAGTTTTATACAAATGTGTGAATCTGACATGGGCTTTGAATGCCTGGCTGTTGGACAGGTGTAATGTGATAATTGTAAGGGTCGTAAAAAGGGTCATGGGTTTCTCCTGCCACATGACGTAAACCAAGGAAACATTCTCAGCCTTTAGTTGTATTGTAGTGTACAAGCATACAGTAAGTCACTGTGCTGTAGAACTCAAGTTACCAATTATACATCATCCATGATATTACGTGATATTACATGATAAACTACCTTATTCTCTCTCCACTGACGATGTGGGGTATTTATTCATTTATTTTTGTATGCATGTATCTTGTCCACACAGTTTTTGTTGTGTGTGTGTGTGTGTGTGTGTGTGTGGTCTTAAAATGTAGAGGGGTCCCATGAGGTCTCCTTGGTGACACTCAACAGCAGGTCATAATTAAGGATGTTTGATTATTTGATTAGTCAATAGAAGGGGGTCCAAATCAATTTTTTTGAAAATAGGTGTTTGGTGTCCGTGCTATTCAACAGCAGCAGACCCTGCTCTTCCATTTACAACTGTCGGTTTCAAATCATTCCTGTCCTGGCTTAAACCCAATATTTGTTTAGATTGGTTTATACTGACCTGACTTGTTCTAGTTGATTAGACAGTTAGTCTGTATTTACATAGTTCGCTTCCTTAGATACTGAGTGGTGAAATTATGGGGTGTTTTGGACATGTTTCCAGAATGAATGTGGCCCTACAGTGTTGAAAATATGACTACTATCTAAGGAAGCACAGTACCTAAGGAAGTACAGTAGCTAAAGAAGCAACATATGTAGCTAAAAACTGTCTGGGCTAATCAACCACAGCCACGGTCAGGGCCAAGCCAGGTCAGGGCCAAGCCAAGCCAGGTCAGGGCCAAGCCAGGTCAGGGCCAAGCCAGGTCAGGGCCAAACCAAGCCAGGTCAGGGCCAAGCCAGGTCAGGGCCAAACCAAGCCAGGTCAGGGCCAAACCAAGCCAGGTCAGGGCCAAACCAAGCCAGGTCAGGGCCAAGCCAGGACAACATTTTAATTATGTGGGACATGGTAGCAACCATCAAAGTATCGATTTTCAAAAAACTTGAGTCACCCATCCTTAGTCAAAATGGAGAATGAATACATTTCACAAACGTTACGTTTTTTTTCTCCCCGGACATTATCTGGCCGCATTTGCACATGCCGTGCACGTTAGCCAAGAACCTAGTCGTCATGCTTGGGGGCTGTTATTTGTATCTCTGTGTTAATATCCAATCATGCTTGAAACTGAACTGTTGAAGGGGTATCTGTTCTTTACTGACCATAATATCTAATGGAATCTGGGTTTTTATTTAGCTGTAGCTTCTTTTAAACTTGCACGCAACTGGCTATTTCTTTTAAAAGGTCTTTTATTTATGTTTTTTTCATGTAGGCTATACATAAATGGACCTCAGCTGAAATAATGGTTTTTACAAATGCTCACAGACAACGTAGGTTTAAGTATAGGAGATGTTTTCAATGCGTAGTGCAAAGCAATTAACCTGCTGTAACAAATATGGGAGGCAGTTAGCCTAGCAGGTCATGCTAATGTATTTGCTCTTTGACCAAAATTGTCAGAACTGTAAATCTCTTGTTTATTTGTGCTGGGATTGGGTATTTTGATGCTGCTACAGGTGTATTTGAGTGGGCCTTCTAAAGATAACATGGGGGATGTAAGCCAGCGAGACTCATCTAGGTGTCTGTCACAAATATGATTTTGAGTAGGTTGTTAGGAGCAAGATTACTTGAACTCGCAATGGATTCTGAACCAAATCTCCTGCAAATGTGACTTACTCAAATGTAATTTTACCCAGAGGTTTTTGAAGGCAGTAACAGTGTTTTCCCATTAATAATCTGCAGATTTAATGATTTCACAACATTTATTTAGTTATCATCACAAATATGATTTCATGTTTCTCTGTACAATGTAATTTTTCATTTTTTCATTTTCTTCTTTTGAATCAAATGGTCCCTCTGGCATGCATATCTTTGTATGATATAATAAATATGTTTTATTCCAACATCAGATTCTTTTCTTTTCCTTTTCTAAAGTGTATTCTATTTCTCCTCGCCTGTGTTTTTCTGTGTGGATCCAATCTGTGTTTCAACTGTGCCTTGGATAAAACAACTGGGGGCTCCAAGTCTGATATAATTGCACACAACAGCAACATAATATTAACATTAATTATTTATAATTGCGTGTCATGTTACAAATGCTCATTGACAATGACCCATTCATTCACTTCCTGTTAAGGAACTATCAACATTGATATTCTGTGTGCTTGTCTTGGACTTGAAGGATTTTGGTTGTTTTGTTCCCATAGCAAAGATACTGGCTTGTGGTTGTGATTGTAAAACACAAGACATGTGACAGAATGTTTGGGGGGAGGGGGGGGAAACAATGCCTAGACGTCTGCTGTCTGTGCTGTAGAAGCCTGCATTGCAATTTGTGAGCAAAGAGCTTCAATAGTAGTCATAGAAACTGTATTGCAATGACTGGAAGTGCTTGTTAAACATCTTGTTGCCTTGCTTTCTATCCAATAAAACATAATTACAGTTGAACACATCTCTGCAGCCGTAGCTGGGTTTTTATTTTTACTTTTTTGTTGTTTTGGGCCCAGCCCGAGCAGGTACAGTATAGTGTAAAGAGGACGTGTTTGAGTGTAAAGAGGACGTGTTTGAGTGTTATGTTGGGGTCTTGTGTGACATCACGAGGTGAAAAGGTGCCTTTGCATAAGACATAAGACATCCAAATTGTATTCAGATACTTGGTGAGTTGAGTAATGTGAAGCTCAGAGGCACCTGATGACAAACGTCTCAAATGTCTCTGTTGCTGTACTTTGTCATCTTTGATATGAACCGTACTTCTGTATGCTTGTCTGAACAGTCTGGTTTTGGTTTCTGGGTTGTATTTCTGTGGAAGCCTTTCTTTTTCTGATCCACAAGCAACACGACTATTCCAGAAAGTATTCAGGCAGTTGTTGGTATGGTAACTAAACTAATTGGATGTTTTCAAAAACACCTTTTTTTTTGCACTCTGTCCATAGAAACCCCTTGTAGCATGTGTCAAAATAGATACATTTTCAATAGCTGGTCAATTAGACTTAGGCCGGGATTCAATCAATTGCAGATAGTGGCTTTCTGAACTGTGCTTTCAGACGCGCTGCAACCGTCTATCCAGGACAAGCTGCTCTGCCGATCTTAAAGCACAGCACAGGGAGCCACTATGCCACACTATGACAGTGCCCTGCTGAACGAGAGGAGATTGGGTTCAAACACACGTGACAGGGTGCGTGCTGGCTAAACAGCAGCACGTTGATCACATGTAACACCGCTGGGTTGCTATGCCCTCATCGGGGCGCATGTCAACATCTGAAACCGTATGATTGGTTGAACGTATCCTGGTCCTAAACACTGTCCTGAACAATCAGTGGCGGATATATTTTCTCCGCCCCACTTTGTGTGGGTGCGTGCATGGGGGGTGGTGGTGGTGGGGGGGGTTGTGTGAGGGTATGTGTGTTTATATCCAAATATCCTCTTGTCCTGTGTGCTTAGACCATGTTTGTTGATTGTGTGTCTTGGGGTCTTAACCTAACTGATGTTTCGTACCTCAAGCATCTAAGCTCTACATGTATGAATCACATAACACCATTTGTGTGGATCATGACAAGATTGCAGGTGTTAAAATATGATTTAGTCTGTATTATACGACCTTCCTTGAAGATTAGGCTCATGCTCCCTTACAAGGGCTTCATGGAGGCTTCCTAAACCCCTACATAGATCCTTAATGAGTCTTTAAATAATATACAGTTAATGTCATCACGGGTGGCAAAAGGGTTAGGCTACATTTTGTGAAGCAAAACACTGAAGGACATGCAATATATGCTGATCAATGATTTGCAAAGCATTTATGTTTATAATGCTTCATTAAGCTTGCTTTGTTGAAATTATTACCAAGGGGCGATGCTTGTTTGACAGCCTATTGTGACATGGACTGAGCACTTGTTTTGTTTTGTGTTGGGTGTGTAGGGGGGTGACGTGAGGCTGTTTCAATGGTTTTGTGCTTGACCTCTGCTTTGCTCCTGTCTGTTATGTTAATCTCCTCTCTACTCTGTCCAACTGCTTTGTGTCTGGCTCCGTTCTAGCCCAATGGTCCTGAGTTGTGTGCAAGCTTCATAACGGGCTTATTTCTTAAAGTGCTTTATTTCTTTTTTGACAACCCACGCCTCTCGTAGACAATCAAAGCCCCTCATTTAATGAATTTGGATCATTTAATGCATCTGCCAACATCTGATTTTACAATTGTCATTCTCACTCAAAGCATTGTGGGGGGTGGGTTGTCAGGAGAAACGAAGTACTATGTTAGCAACAACGCTTTTTGTGAACCTCTGATCTCTTCTGTCCTGTTGAAGCTCACGCTGCTGAGTGACTGTTCTTCACTTCTTGACCCTTCAGTTCTTCCCCTCTGTACTTCTAAGCTCCACAGAATGTGGACGAGTTATTGTTTCGTGTTCAGTTCTGTGGTGGTGTGATGATGATGCTACTCTTCCCCTTCGTTTGTTCTGCATTTTTTCAGAACTTTTTTGACAGGTCTGGACCACGTAGAGCTCCATAAACAGGTTACGATGACATTTTGAGAGCAAACTTGTTTGAAAAGACGGCAAATTTTAACAGTTAAGAAACAAACGGAGAAGAGCTACTCCATCCGCTACTCACTAGCACACGCGCCCCCCCCTGTCCGCCGCGTGTCTCCCAGTCTGGACCGAGGCCTGGGAGACTGGGCAAGCTGAGATAGCACAGTTCGGTAGGCACCACCTCGGTGCCTTTTCTATTCCAAGCGCAGAGCCCCTTAAATTCACACCCCTCATTAGGTGTTTTCACTAACAAACGAGTCTAACAAACAAACGAGTCCCCCCAACATTAGTGTTAGTCTCAGTTCTTCCATCTCTACCTGTATTAGTCCAACCAACTCTTTGAAAACCGTTGCCAGAAAGAAGCCACATGCGAAATGAAGCGCACACGCGCTGCTGAGGTTGAAAAACATCATGGAAGTCATGTTATCTCAACATACAACACTCCCACCACCGTACCGTGCATGGGTAAGTGCAGTACTGTTGGAATGGGGTCTGCTGTCGCTCAGGAGGTAGAGCCGGTGTCTAATGACCGCAAGCTCAGCGGTTCGATCCCCGGCTCCTCCTGTCCACGTGTCGAGGTGTCTTTGGGCAAGACACTGAACCCCCCCCCCCCCCCCCCAAATTGCTCCCAATGAGCAGTGTGAATGGGTGTGTGAATGGGTGAATGAGAGGCCGTTGTAAAGCGCTTTGGAATAAGTGCAGTCCCTGACGTGGCGTTTGACAGTGAAGTAAGCAGCTGCTGGAGTGATGAGGAAGGTGACCTACCCGAGACATCCTCTGTCTGTCTGTGTGTGTGTGTGTGTGTGTGTGTGTGTGTGTCTGTCTCTGTGTGTGTGTGTGTGTGTGTGTGTGTCTGCCTGTCTGTGTGTGTGTGTGTGTGTCTGCCTTGTCCTTTGTGTGTCTCTGCCCTGTCTTTGCCTGCCTGCCTGTCTGTCTGTGTGTGTCTTTGCCTGCTCCTCTGTGGCTCGGTCGGTAGAGCATGGCGCTAACAACGCTTAGGTTGTGGGTTCGATTCCCACTTGGACCATATGTACACTGAAACATGTGTGCACTCACTGCGATGTAAGTCGCTTTGGATAAGAGCGTCAGAGGAATGCCGTATGTTAGTATTACTACTGATTACAAACAGCTGTCCTCTTGTCTCCCCAGGTGAAGTCTGTCATCAACCTCCTCTTTGCCGCCTACACCGGTGACGTGTCTGCACTCAGGAGGTACCTGCACACACACACACACACACACACACACACACACACACACACACACACACACACATACATACACCCATACATACGCACACACGCACACACACACACATACACATACACCCATACATACATACGCACACACACACACATACACACACACGCGTGCACACACACGCATGCACACCCATACATACATACATACACACACACACACACACATACATACATACATACATACATACATACATACATACACACACACCCAGCAAACATACTCTTCCCCCATTTGTCGTTATGTTTATTGTATAAGAGCACACTTCTATAGTTCCTTTTTTTTTTATCTGTCTTATGTCTTACATAAATGCTAGTGGCCTGGGTTGGTCCAGTGGTCTAGCACTGTAGGTCAGCGTGGGTTTGAATCCGGCCCATGCCCTGCTGACATACCCACTCTGCCTTACTGTCCTGTGTCTCTACACTATCTCTATCCAATGAAAAAGAAAATTACGAGTGTGCCAAGATAACAATACAAACTGTATTGGCCATCAAATTGACATGTTGGATAGTTGCCTTTAACTGTGGGTTATAAACACACCTAGCATTAAAAACAACAATACAGTGGCCTGGGGTGGTCCAGTAGTCCAGCAGTCCAGCACCGCGGTCTACAGTACACACATGCCCATGTCGGCATGGATTCGAATCAGGCCAATGCCCTGCTGACATGCCCTCTCTCCCTTCTTCTCCTTACAATAAAATGAAGTAAAATATGAGTGGGACTGCCCCACTCAGAAAAAATAACTTTTTTATTAAAAATAACAAAAAAAACAACAACCAAGACTTCTTTCCCTGTGCTCTGTCTCTGTGTGTTTCTGTGTCTCTCTGTGTGTCTCTGTGTGACTGTGTGTCTCTGTGTGTTTCTGTGTGTCTCTGTGTCTCTCTGTGTGTCTCTGTGTGTCTCTGTGTGACTGTGTGACTCTGTGTGTCTCTGTGTGTCTCTGTGTGTTTCTGTGTGTCTCTGTGTGTCTCTGTGTGTCTCTGTGTGTCTCTGTGTGTCTCTGTGTGTCTCTGTGTGTCTCTGTGTGACTGTGTGACTCTGTGTGACTCTGTGTGTCTCTGTGTGCCTGCAGGTTTGCTCTGTCGTCCATGGACATGGAACAGAGAGACTACGACTCCCGGACTGCCCTCCACGTGGCAGCAGCAGAAGGTAAGGTACCCTCTAAAGTCTGCAGAAATACTGCCCACAAAACATGTGAATACACATTTAAAAAGTAAATAAAAAAGACCTCTACGGATTAGCAGAGTTATCGACCTCTGTGCTGTTGTGTTTGTTGTTGCTATCCCTTGGCAGCTGTGTTTGATGTAGTTTGGTGTAGTGTGGGACATCTTTGCAGCTTTGTGTGTCTGAGAGGAAGTGTACTTAACGTGTGTGCGTGTGTGTGCATGTGTGCGTGTGCGTATGGAAGTGTACTGAACACCTGTGTGTGTGAGAGGTAGTGTACTGAACACCATCTGGTTTACTTTCAGGACATGCGGAGGTGGTGCGCTTCCTCCTGGAGGCATGCAAGGTGAACCCTGTCCCCAAGGATAGGTAAGTGTGTGTGTACGTGTGTGTGTGTGTGTGTGTGCGTGCGTGTGCGTGTGCGCGCGCGCCAGTCTCTGTGTGTGAGAGTGAGAGAGAGAGAGTGAGACTGAATACAAAGTTTAACCTGGGTTTCAATGACGAATGTGGCACCACCAGCCCACAGTAGTTGACTTGACCACAGGGTATAACACACACACACACACTCCTGTTCTGTCCATTGAACTCTGGTTGTGGAGACCCTCTTTCACTCACAAGAGCCCCCCCTAGAGGCAAACGTTATAGAGACTTGTAAGTTAATCCTCCTCCTTCCTTCACTTCTGCAGATGGGGGAACACGCCCATGGACGAGGGCTTGCACTTTGGCCACCATGACGTGGTCACCATCCTCCGGGACTACAACAAGTACAGCCCACCAAAGGGGCCCGAGAACAAGGAGACGGCTGAGAAGAACCTGGACGGGCTGCTGTAAGACCTCCAGGCCGCAAGGGGGCGCTACTACGGTTTTATATCATCTCTAATTAGACTTCTGTTTCTGTCTTGGGACAAACGCTTAATATAGCTTTTTCTGTGCTGTTGACTTTGTATGACGGTTGTCGCCGGTATCTGAGGTGTGCGTGTACGCGTGTGCGTATGTGTATGTGTATGTGTGTGTGCGTGTGTGTGTGTGTGTTTTTTATTCTCTACTTTCCATTATTGTACCATAAGCTTTTCTCTTTTCCTCTCGAGTGCTTCGCTCCTTTACGTGACGATGCTGTTTGTGTCGCAGTATCTTTTCTTCCCCCCCCCCCAACCCCACGGTTGGATATTTATGTGAAAGTGTACACTATAGTCACAAATTATACTTACGCTTATACATGTAAATTGTATATGTATATACTGTTGACGTATAGTTTATATGATGAAGGACCATATGGATTTTAATGTAATTCAAAGTGTAATGGTGTAGATCAGTTCATACTCGGTTCAGAGGACCATGTGTTTAAATCAGGCCATATTCCAAATCTATCAGTTCACGCCTGGCCGTGCGTGGGATGCACGCTGTTTGATGGTGCTGCCCCCCATGTAGGAAGACAGCAGGGCCACCCAGGTTAGAGAGACACTTGGTGGTTCCTATATAACATATTCTCTAGACTACGACTACTACTACTACTACTACTACCCACTAGTCAGTCTCAACCCTCTCATGACTTATCAACCCCCACTGCATAGGAACTGCATGCCTCTTTCTCAAAGGTTATTATTTGTTTGCTTTATTTGGGCCACAAGACACTTTTTTATTTTTATTTGTATGTTTAGTCAAGTGAACTTTTTTTCGGTAACATGATTTGATCATTTACTACAAATGAACAACACAGCGGCTGTGCAGTACAGTGTGTGTGTGTGTGTGTGTGTGTGTGTGTGTGTGTGTGTGTGTTATGATCACACTGATCCATATCAGCAGGGTGGGCTGGGTGTGGTGACATTTTCAGAACAAAAGAAAAGGTTAAAGGGTAAAATGTAGGACAATGAGGATGGTTGCTTTATGGCACTGTAGGTCTGTTCTTGATGTGGAATGACAATTCTCCATATTTGTACAAGTTTTGTTGAACAAATAGAAGATTAGGGGCTCCAATTTTTCTTCCGCTAAAGAGCGATGCGCAATACTAAGTTTTAGTATTGCGGTGATACTGAATTACCAACACGGTCAGTACGTGGTTTTGGTTCTCAAGTTCTCTTTAGAGGAAGCAGATTGGAGCCCCCCCACGTCTGTGACAGCGACATTGGTTGAACAACATCACTTACGGTTTAATTCTCTTTATAATCTAAAGTAGGAATACATTGTGAGTTGCCCGCTGTAGGAATGACACCATTCTCTATGCAGTAGAATGTATACACTGATGCCAGTTTTTATAGGTAAATGTGTAATCAGTTCAGAGTAGGGGATGAGTGGTAGATTAAAACACTAGTACAGGACTGTCCAATCAGAGTAGGGGATGAGTGGTTGATACTAGTAGCCTACAGGACTGTCCAATCATAACCATTGTACTTTGCGTGCTTGTGATGGCAGGAGAGGAATGTTAAAACTGACACTCACATCATAAGAAAACATAGCTGTGCGGTTTTGCAGAATGTGTATTGTATGTATGGCCTTACGTAACTGACGGGAAGGAACATGGAGACCCCAGCCAAATAGCTACTAGGGTGGCCGCCATTTTTTCCCCGTTTTTTTCTGGGGGGGGGGGGTGAAAAGCACCTGCTGCCCTAAGACTGAGCACAGCCCTGGATGTCAAGATGACGCTACACTGTCACCTGTTATGTAGCTGCTGCTGTACGCCTCAACTTCAGGTTAATGGGAAAGAATGACCAACGCATCTGTGATGTTCTAGGAATGAATGCGGGAGCCAACAGTAGCTAACACGGGTACTTTAATAACTCTATTCAATAACGTAGTAGACCAACAGGGTGAGTGCTTGACTGTATATCCCTCGGCTGGAACGCCATCTAGTGAAAACAGTCGGTAATGCATCATTGCAGTATTCTATGTAATAGCAGGGTAATACAGAACACAACAGCATCGTTTTCCCGTTTTATTTGACGCTTATATTTTTCCATTAATTTGAGATTGAGACATACTTGTACGGTACACTTGACATTGCCTACAGTTGGTCTTGTCCAAATTTAAATAAGCATCTATATTTCATTATCGTTTTTAATTAATCTTGTGCCTGAGGCCAGGACCCAGTCCAGAAACTAACATCAGCTCATGTGTTTAGGCCTGTAGAAGAGAAACTGGGGTTTTTTTCTTTCGTTTTTTTCATGAAATTAAGATTGTGATAAACTCATTGGGAATGGATTTCTAAGAAATGAATTGATATTATTGTATTTATGTGTTGTGTTTTGTTATCATGCTGAGTGTGATACCATGCTGACTATTTATGTGACATTTCCAAAAACAGACAGCAAACTGTTGGATTTAAATTGTATGAATAACCTTCATGTGGTTTACTGAAATCCAGACAGTTTAGGGGATGTAAGACAAAGATAGTTGTACAGAAAATGTTACCATTGGCACTGCTGAGTTATTTAAAATTAAAATTACTAGCCTGACTGTCACTAGCCTGACTGATACTATATACTACAGTATATAGCCTAGCCATTTCTAGTGAGCTACATGGTCTTTTTAAGTACATACTGTACACACAATACTGAAGGGACTGGGCTTGACATACTGTGCTTCACGCTGGTTGTTTTTGGTTGACACTGCATTTGATTTGGAAGTATGTCTAGTCTCATACCCCATACATAAACACATGTAAAAGTATGTCTAGTCTCATACCCCATACATAAACACATGTAAAAGTATGTCTAGTTTAGCCCCATACAGAAACACATGCGGTCGCTCAACCACTCACCTTTCTCTCCAGATCAAAGGGTACTAGTACTAGCTTTCTTTTAGAGTTCTCTTAACACAGCCAAGTGATCAAATAATGAATATGCAGTGGTAGGTTGTATTTGGGAAAAACAACCTATAGTTCCTGTATGTAGCATTAGAGCAGCCATATGTTTTTTAAAAAGAGGAATTCATTTTAGGGTTAGCTTATTTTGCACATTGTTATGTATATGAATGTGCAGACCTGCACCTTTTCTGCTAACATTCCCGGGCCACTTGCAACGTTGCTAGCATGTTGGCCGCTAACATGCTGTCTCACACTCAGTATTACAAAAGTATTGTTGCGGCGTTTTCCGAATGTCTAGACAGACAGCTATCGGAGTAGATCTAGTTCGCGTGCGGAAGGAGCAAAGCTGGTAATTTGCCCTGTTTGTTTTGTACCCGAACAAAAGTATTAGATGAGTGCGCGCACACATCAGATAAAAAAAAGTGACTGATGCATGTTGGAAATGTCTTTTGAATTAAGTGCTGTAGCCTAATGACGGTGTACATCATGAGCCTGGGCTACTTGGTATTTCAGATGTTTTAACTTGGCATTAGCAGTTTAACGAAGGACAGCGATTATTTCAAATGGGATTTGTCTGCGTTTTGAGCGTAACATAATGAGACATCTCACATTTCCAAACTCATTAAACAAGCAAAGATGTATTGAGGGAATAGAAGTAGGTTTGGGAAGTTCAAGATAGCCTACTGTAGGCCTATGCTTACAACTATACCCTGTAGGCCTGTTAGCAGCTCTGGGTATTGTGCTTAGCGCAGCCGGTTGGGAATGTCGTGAGTTCGATACCCGTTTAGGGCGAGCTGGACATTTCCTGGGCATTGGGCAAAACAATGTAGCACCCTAGATACGTTATACGTTAGGTTCTACGATGTCAAACTCAAGCTCCAAAATGCGTTCTTGCACTCCTGTATATAGAGCGTGGAAAACCCTTGAATTCCAAATTCTAACGTGATACAGAATATAATCTGTCTGTCTACACCTGCGTTCGTAAATTCGTAAATGGGTTCAACGTCATAAAGGGACCAAGTCATTTGATTGGACAAGAGGCAGTCACGTGGACGCTCCGGCGCTGTCGGAGCTCATTTCCGGACGCGGCCTACGTAACTCTTACGCAGCAATTGGGATTAAACCTTGAGCACTGCATCTGATTTAAAAACCAGGGCAAAATTACGGCAAAAACACGTACGTTGCAAGCGGCCCATTGTGTGTATAAATCCAAAGAGTAATAATGCACCAGTTTTGCAATGCTGTTGCCACAGTAACCCATTGCTTCACTCCTTATTCACTCCTGCCCTGTCGGTCTTGGTAAAAGCATGTCTAGTTAGCATAACTAGACATGTCGTGTTATGTCACTATAACAATGTTGTCAGCCTTGTGACAGATGGTTTGAGTAATATTCCCACTTACAGTCTCTCTGTTAGTAGTTGCAGACCGGTTTTAGGTTGAAACTAAAATGCATTTCTGAGTGTACAGTAGCCTACTGTTGTACATGGATGTCTTTTTTAGTTTTTGATGACGAGGTGTTGATTATGGAGAGATGAACAAGTGTGTGATTGCTTCTGGCAGTGGGATATATACATTTATATATTCATATATTTATTTATTATAATAAACAGGGAAATAAAGCAAATCTTTTCAGGCATGTGTGGTCTCATTTCTCTCATTATCACGTGAAACTGTGAAGCCTGTCACCGAAAAACATAAAAACTACTACACACAAAAATGAAAATGTGACACGGTCTGATCATTTTTGCCCAAGTTGGCAACCAATCAAAATGTTCTGACTTATTTTGAGACAAGTAAATTATACATTTCAACGTTGAAAATCACAACACACACTCAAGCCAAAATACTGCAATGCAATGGATTCAGTGAGTAATCACTACTTTACTACTTTACTTCACAACTACTTTACATTGTTAGCAGGCTCACAAAACAAGCTGTGTTAGTTGACTACCGAGTGTGTCATTGATTTTCAACAACGCTGAAATGTGTTTACATTTTTCAAAAGAAAAGTCTGAATATTAAATCGGATGCTGACTTGCGGACCAATTGACCAGACTGACCAGACCAACCGAAGCAATGTTCTACCAACTGAGCCACAGAGGACTACAAGGCCAAAAGATATAGGGTGCGTTCCTAGATTCGCTCAGAGAGCGCCGGAGCGCACACTGGGTTCAACGTCATAAAGGGACCAAGTAATTTGTTTGGACATGAGGTTCCATGAGTGCTGATCAGATTCCGGAGCGGTTTTAGGAACCCAGCCATAGTGTGCTGATGAAATGAGTTACTTTTTTTTTATCTCCACTGCAAAAAAGTAATAATACCCATCATGCAACAGAAGACATTTATTATTTGTACATGTAGGGGAGCACACAGTAGTCACTACATTCCTCATTCCCATAACTACAGACTAGTTTATAGAAAGAAACCAAACAGAGATTAACAGTGGTTGTAGTAATAAACAGATTTACTTTTATGGAAAGTGATATGATGGCTGTACCACAACCTTTGAGAGGGACTTGAAAAATGCAGCCGGTCATCTCACGTTACTCTGAGTATGGGGAGCTCATCTATATGCACGTAAAAAGTAAAAGTCAGACAAACATTTCAATAACATTTAAAACTACTGAATGACAATGCATCCACATGATAACAATATGTCTCAAAGTTAGACTGAAATTACTTTTTGTTATGCATTAATGTTCTCAGGACAACGACAATGTTGCACAAACTCACTTTTCAACAACTTTTTGTTCACTCACGTCTACACCAAGTCAAATTTAATGACAATTTATGAGTTATGATCTTTACTCAAATGGGCACAACAGCTACTGAACTCACAGCTGTCTCGATCTCGCTGAGGTGCTGGTTGAGCATGTCGAACATCCCTGGGGACATGGGGGGCTCTGGGGAGCAATAGGAGGGCGAGGTGGCGCTGAGGTGGCAGTTGGAGCTGGGGAGAGGGATCGGTTACAAGGAAGTAATACATCATCACCTTCTAAAAACAATGGCTTACGAGAAAATGTTTGTTTTTACCTAAATATCCTAGATTTTAGATTTGGTTCAGTTTATTTTGTTTTTCTCAAAACTTGAAAATATGACCTAAGCCATTATTTTAAGAAGGTGACGACATTGTACCCATGGCAACTCTATATAATGATGTCACAGTTTATTAGGATATGTTCACAAATGCACTGATATAAAAGCTGAGAATCTATACTTTAACCTCAGAGGAATTGGTCGATTGAAAATCCAAACTTTTGGAGTATCGAGCCCAAATAAGAAATGCTTCACTGTCCCAATGCTGATGGAGGGGACTGTAATGTGTGAGGGAATATTTCCTTTGTCTGTTCCTCATGTCTTTAAACAAGGGAACCATTAATTAAGCAAATAATGAGTATTGGTCATTCATCAGTTCTTCATGTCCATTTCAACAAGACACCATTTTGTGCAAAACAAAGAGTCCTCTCTCCCCCTCCCTCTCTCCCTTTGTCTTTGTATACTTACCGCAAAGTGGAGATGGGGATCAGCATTGACGGTATGTATGGAAAGACTGCAAGAAGATAACAACAGAAGAAGTCATGGACGTTTTAGTGAACCGTTCAAAGTAACCAATACAATTGTATGTCATGACATCAAACTTAAGTTGTGAAGACATTCCATAACACAGAGAATAAATAGTCTGACATGTTAAGCATCTCTTTTCTGCCAATGTTTATAAAAAAACTAACTAAATGTTCAACCCAAGGATGATGACTGTCATACATTGCGCTGCTGACGTCTAGAAAACTGTCACATTTAACCCATGTGTAACTGTGCACCAATTACCACGTCTAAAATACTATCAGAGTTGTCATTATGACATCTGACATTTTAATTTTCAATCACCTCTCCAACTAAGAACCTGAGAAACTCTGACCTGTCGCATCACCAACATGTAATTCAGATGATATCTTCGAGGTGGGGCTGCATGTGCCTCCACACTACAGTCAGTGAGCAACAGGTGGTCACACTTTTTAATTATATGATTGGAATCCTCTTATGAACCTCAGTTCAAATCCATTCTGGTTAAAGTATTTGGAGTATTATGGGTCTGCAGCTTGTGTTTCAATACGTGGTTTGAGAGGGTTGTCCTCTTGATGCTTGGGGGATGGAGGTGAGACAAGGTAAAAACAAGTGAAGATTTCCTCAGGTCCCTACTTTTATACAGATTTTGACCTATTGCACAACTACAACACAACCAAAAAATCCCCATAGGGGTAAGCGTCCTCGTACTGTACGTACATACTCCCATCAAGTTCTCGGACCCTCACCAGTGAGAATGCTATCGCTATCGCTAAGCCACACCCCGAAATAGAAATTGTCCAATCATATCACAGCAAAAGTCACTACAGGCAGAAAACTCGGACAAACAACTCGCTAATATCTGATGGTGAAAAGCTTCTAGACTAAATATTCTCGTCATCTTTAAAAAAAAAAAAAAAAAATGTCTTACTTGCTGTGTTAAATCAGAAATCAGAAATTTGCCAACTCCCGCCATTGTAAGTCATTGAATGTCATTCAGTCACGGTCGGTCAGTCAGTCCAGCTTGATTCCCCTTGGGGATTTTAAATTACTTGTAGGAAGACTGGAGAGAGAATCTGCATTGACCATTTTAAGGTTTTAAGTTTCAGTTTGTCTCTTGTACGTCCTGTCTGCCTGTAACTTCTGAGAATGATAACAATGTACAATAACATAACCGGCGGCCATCTTGCCTTTGCTCTGCTGGCTGTTGTAATGTCTTCCGAACGCCTCGTCTTTGGGGATGCCGGGGTAGAGGAACTTCAGCGGGTTCTCTGGGGCCACCCCGTCTGCGATGACCTTGTAGTCTCTGATGATGTCAGCGAACGGCAGAGCGCTGAGGCGGTTCTTTGTGTACGGCTCCACGGAGATGAAGTTGGCCTCCCCTGCAGACACACCCAATTGTTTACTACGGAAGCAATTTACCCTCGAATGGTAAATTGCTTTTCTACAACAGCCACCACATAATATAACAAATAAATACACAGTTGTAACATTAAATTCATGCATTTACAATCATTAATCATTTCAGAATACATATATATCCTTCTGCCACAGAAATTAGTCACATAAACAAGATCAACCATTGCATTGTAGGTCAGCACAGGTGTTCTTAATCAGATTAAGAATACTTTTTTTCCCTTGGCTAAAGCAATATTTACTGTAGTCCCACTAAGCGAACTGTAAGCGAACCGTAATGTAATGCAAGTCAGTCTGGGAGGCAGTGTTGAGAAGGTGCTTCAAATGGAGGCGGCATTTCAACCAGATTTTCTTTTCAAACAGGGAATTGAATGCATACTGCTCATCTGTGAAACGATGGCATCGAAAACATATTCAGCTAACTCAAATGCAGACAAACAGGTTGTAAACTTAGGACAGGGTGGAACAGGCTCAGGCAAAACATTTAGCGGGGTGGAGACTTTCCCATCTCCATTCCCATTCCTACACCCCCAGAACCTGGGTTTCCGGGATGTGGAAAACCTGGTTAAATTGATTTCTTCTTTTTTATTTTTTTATTTTTTTAATAATTTTTTCTCCCCACTGTGACCCATAAACATTAATGTGGTAAACTGAGAGGTTGATCCTGTCCTTGATTGTGGTCCTCTGTGGCTCAGTTGGTAGAGCATGGAGCTAACAATGCTTAGGCTGTGGGTTCGATAAAAGTGGAGGTGGATAAAAGCGTCAGCTAAATGGCACATATACAGTATATACTGACAAACATACAGTATATCTCAAAAGTGAGTAAAAAAAAGTGTCAATATTTTGTGTGACCACCATTGTTATCTAGCACTGCTTTAACCCTCCTGGGCATGGAATTCACCAGAGCTGCACAGGTTGCTTCTGGAATCTTCTTCCACTCCTCCATGACGACATCACGGAGCCCACGGATGTTGGACACCTTGCACTCCTCCACCTTCCTCTTGAGGATGCCCCACATGTGCTCAATTGGGTTTAGGTCTGGAGACATACTTGGCCAGTCCATCACCTTAACCTTCAGCTTCTTCAGCAAGGCCGTTGTCATCTTGGAGGTGTGTTTAGGGTCAGTATCATGTTGGAAAACTGCCCTAAAAAACGGCCCAGTTTCCAAAGAGAGGGGATCATGCTCTGCTGCAGGATGTCACAGTATATATTGGAATTCATGTGTCCCTCAATGAAATGCAGCTCCCCAGTGCCGGCAGCACTCATGCAGCCCCAGACCATGATGCTGCCACCACCATGCTTGACTGTAGGCAAAACACATTTGTCTTGGTACTCCTCACCAGGGTGCCGCCACACACGCCGGACACCATCTGACCCAAACAGGTTTATTTTGGTCTCATCAGACCACAGGACATGGTTCCAGTAACTCATGTTCTTGGATTCATTGTCTTCAGCAAACTGTTTGCAGGCTTTCTTATGCATCGGTTTCAGAAGAGGCTTCTGTCTGGGGCGACGGCCATACAAACCGATTTGATGCAGTGTGCAGCGTATGGTCTGGGCACTGACAGGCTGACATCCCACTTCTGCAACCTCTGCAGCAATGCTGGAAGCACTCGCACGTCTATTTTTGGAAACCAACCTGAATTAATGAATGAAAACCTTTATTGTCCCCAATGGGGAAATTCCGTTGTCAAACAGCTCAGTTAGGGCAGACAGAAAACATTCAACAAATAAATAAATAAAACAGTGCAGGCTCAACAAGCAAAAAGTGCAAGATAAAGTGCTCAAGTGCATGTAGTCCAAGTAGCAGTCTTAACGGCCTCTCAGCTCCAGGTCTCCCCCACCCTGCAGGGCCTGGTTGTAACCTCTGGATATGACGCTGAGCACGTGGACTCAACTTCTTTGGTCGACCCTGGCGAGGCCTGTTCCGAGTGGAACCTGTCCTGGAAAACCGCTGTATGATCTTAGCCACTGTGCTGCAACTCATTTTCAGGGTGTTGGCAATCTTCTTATAGCCAAGGCCATCTTTGTGAAGCGCAATAATCCTTTTTTTCAGCCGCTCAGAGAGTTCCTTGCCATGAGGTGCCATGTTGTCCAGCATTCAGAGAGAATTGTGCCCAAAACACCAAATTTAACAGCCCTGCTTATCATTTACACCTGAATCCTTGTAACACTAACGAGTCACATGACACCAGGGCGGGAAAACAACATCATTGGGCACAATTAGGACATGTTCACTATGGGGTGTACTCACTTTTGTTGCCAGCTGTTTAGACATTAACAGCTGTGTACTGAGTAATTTTCAAAGGACAATAAATCTATACTGTTATTCAAGCAGCACACTGACTACTTTAAGTTATATCAAAGTTTCAGTAGGATAATGTTATCCCCTGAAAGGATATAACAGAATATTTGCAAAAATCTAAAGGGTGTACTCACTTTTGAGATATACTGTATCTGCCCCTGAATTATTTTTTAACCCTGTGGAAACCAACCCTAAAACCAAAGACAAAGACAAAGGCAATTGTGGTGCTCAGTTGGTAGAGCATTGTGCTAACAACCCTTAGGTTATGGGTTTCGATTCCCGCTGGGACCATATATATATATATATATATATATATATATATATATATATATATATATATATACTGAAACATGTATGCTCACTGCAATGTAAGTCACTTTGGATAAAAGCGTCAGCTAAATGGCATTGCTACAGTATATGAAGCGATGCCATTGGTTGATTTGAGAGGTCGACAGGAGCGGTGGGTCTCACCGTTGTCGGACTGCTCCACCCAGGTGAAGGTGATCCCCCCCAGGTGGCTCTCGCTGAAGCGCAGCAGAAACGTCCCAGCATCCTTATCTTTCAGGAGGGCCCTCTCAGTCTCCTTACTCACGAAGCCCATGATGTAGCTGCAGCAGACAGTCAGACACTCAAACAGTCAGTCAAATAATCAGTAGCGCTGTAACGTCTGCTGAGGAATGTACCGATTGAAGTACAAGACACAGAGAAGGGTGATGTGACGCCATGTTTCACATGTATCATTCAATAAAGCAATCAAAGCATATTTGTGTAGCATATTTCAGACACAAACGCTGTACAATGCGCTTTACAGGAAGAAAATAAAAACAGTAAATAAAAGGAGAGGAGTTATACAGTTAAAAACAAAGGAGGATAGTTAGATAAAATGAAAAGCTATGGAAGTTCAAATAGTAAAAACAAATATCAAGGGCAGACTGTAGAAGCCTGTAAAAAATTGCTAAGAAAAGAAAAATGAAAAGCACCCTACGTAAAAGCAAGGCTAAAAAGTGATGTCTTATCCTATGGTATCCTATACGTAACTACGTATAAACTGTTTACTAATACATTTACAAAGCATTCCCATGTATGTTTACCACACTAAGACACTATTGAAAATACTATTTGTTAATATGAATAACAGGGTATAATAGTTTTCCGATTTAACCTACTGATTTTGAAAAGAACGCACATAAAAGACACAATTTGAGATTCCACCCCTGTATTAACATAAACAACTGAAATAAATGATGTGTTACTTCCTTTAAAAACACAAAACAGACTTTGTGAAAGCATTAAGTCATGTTTACCATGGCATTAACTCATGTTTATTAACTTATTGTTAAGTATAAGCATATATACTGATGTATGCACTCACTGAAATGTAAGTCGCTTTGGATAAAAGCGTCAGCTAAATGGCATACCTGTATATTATTATTAAGTGTTGCCCGTGACAGTATGAATAAAGGAAGGTGGAATTAGGGCCAGAGTCTTACTTGTCATTCCAGACAGGCAGTAGGTGCTTCTTAATGAGCTCCAGGATGGAGTCCAGCCACATCCAGAAGCTGAAGGGCTTCCCGGGAATATTCTCCTGAGAACAACGGTAGGATTGAGAAGGAAATATTGGAATTATGCTCGAAAGGCAGAATCCTAAATTCAGTTGGACACACTTTTAAGGCACATGCATCTTAAGGTTTGGCCCTGACCTTAGGTAAAGTTGATTAGCCCAGACAGTTTTTGGTTACATATTTTCTTTCCTCAGATAAAGAGTACCGTAGTCATATAGGCCCCAGCTATCAAAAAGGCAGCTTTGGTCCTGAGAGAAATGTTATGTATTATGTAACTTTAAGTGTTCTATAAGTATTCTATTATGGTCCCAAATGCGTTGCCATGGATTCCCATTGGTTGACTTTTTTATAATGCCCCAAAGCATTGATTTTTGTATAAATATAAGCATTGCGTTGTGTAGGTAGTCAATAATTTCACCCTACCACTTTCACGTTAGAAGTGTCAAATCTGTATTTGCAGATCAAATTACCTCTATGGATTTGTTTTCAATTGTTTACAGAATGTTGGCACTAACCTTCCTCGTGTTCATGGAGAATGGAGGGGATAATGGAGAGGGGTATTGATTCACATGATTCATCTAGTGGTGTTTAAGCCATGAAAAAGTTATTTTTTACACCCCTTTCAAGCATTACATAACTACAATGACCTTTTGTATACCTTGCAGAACTTGGACCAGGACAGTTGGCAGTCATTGTGGCAGGCTTGTTGACCTTCAGTGAGGATAATCAGAGAAATATGGTGAATTATAACCTCAACATAAATGGTTATACATGTTCACTTCGGTCGGTATTCAATCAGTTGCAGTTTCCAGAATAAGAATGTGAAACTCTGCAACTGACTGAACACCAGCCTGAGACTGGATAGCTACTGAACACCAGCCTGAGACTGGATAGCTACTGAATGCATTAATCTTGGACAGCATCTCGCATTCCAGATATCTTGTGCCTGAACAAAGGAAGAAATAAGCCAGGAGAGACAGTAAAACAACTATATTGTCACTCCCACCCCTCATACAGTACTCCTCTTTCATACAACATGCTTGATGGGGTGTATTTTCTCTCATAAGATAGATGATACATTAATAGTCCAAGTCAATAGTGTTAAACACTTGTCATTGGCCAGTGTACCATCAGGCCCCTCCCCCCCACCGTACCTAAGAGCTTTTCCCCCAGCATGCACAGCTGCTCCTTGTTGAGGCCTCGCCCAGCGAAGGTAGAGAACTGCCAGCTCATCACCTCAGACAGCTGGCTCCAACTGGCCCGCGGTGGGCTGGCGAAGAACGCTAGGTTCTGGAAATGGGTGAGGAGAGAGAGAGAGAGAAAGAAGGGGGGTAGGGAG
The DNA here is from genome assembly GCF_963989245.1 of Nansenia antarctica. NCBI lineage: Eukaryota > Metazoa > Chordata > Actinopteri > Argentiniformes > Microstomatidae > Nansenia > Nansenia antarctica. The sequence continues at coordinate 38,499,932 of NC_137677.1, read as the reverse complement.
GGAGGGAGAGAGAGAGAGAGAGATGGGGGGGGGGGGGGGGGGGGGGGGGTATGGGGGATTGATACTGTACTTAACTATCTGATAAAATAGTCCTGCCCGGTCGGAAAAAAGACGTTGTCCGTGTGTGTAAGTGTGTGTGTGTGTGTGTGTGTGGTGTGTGTGTGTGTGTGTGTGTGTGTGTGTGTGTGTGTGTGTGTTTCGCGACAGACAGACAGCTTGATGGCTGCCGTGAGTGGTGAGATGAACACGCTCAACATCTAAGCTCACATACACCCGTTGTAACTGCCATCGTTATTGCAGTGGGAATAGGATGCACTGGATGCTTTTGATACAATGTGCCTCGTTACCACACTAAGATTGGCTTTTAAACAAGCCCTGAACAGCGGGCGAGTCTACAAACAACGCCCGAACGTCTGCGACCCAAGCCCAACACCGGCCGGAGATGTTCCCGTAGACTTCAAGACGACCAATGACAGACTACGAGTGGACTAACTTTTTCCATAAAGGAATATTCTCCGCGACGCAAAGAAACGCGCGTCCATACGGATTCAAGCTTCTGAAATATGTCGCCAGAATCCTGAAGAAATTCCCACCCTCTGTCGATTTCCCGGTGGACCTTACACCTGACTCGCTGACAGCTTGGATAGAAACGCAGCTTTGCTTCATCCGTGAGAGAATACAACCAGCGCTGCGGGCCTCCGGGACAGAGACACATCGACAACACACCATGAGGGGTCTGAGAATTGCTGCAATGACTAAAAGAAAGGCCAAACAGGTTGCCAAATTTTGCTCTGTCTCAGCTATTATTGGCAGCTTGGCCGTGTGGAGAAGGAGGTGTTATGTGTACCCTTAAGTGTTCAGTGCTGCTTAGCCCCGAAATATTTGATTCCCTGTTTGTATAATATAATTTGTGGAACCAAATAAAGTATTCAAATGTGTGTGTGTGTGTGTGTGTGTGTGTGTGTGTGTGTGTGTGTGTGTGTGTGTATGTGTGTATGTGTATATACTGTTATGTATATATGTGTGTGTGTGTGTGTGTGTGTATGTGTATGTGTATGTGTGTGTGTGTGTGTGTGTGTGTGTGTGTGTGTGTGTGTGTACCTTGGCGTGGTCTGTCAGCAGGTTGTACCACATGACTGAGGCCCAGCCGCCCGGCAGCTGACTGACATTGGAGATCACCACCAGAGGCAGAGAGCAGGTCTGTAACACACACACACACACACACAGATCACCACCAGAGGTAGGGAGCAGGTCTGAGACACACACACACACACAGAGGCGTACACACACACACACACACACAGGTGTACACACACAGACACGTGCGCACACACTCATGCGCACACACACACACACGCACACACAGAGGCGTCCACAGACACAGACATGCGCGCATGCACGCGCAGACACACACACACACACACACACACGCACACGGAGGCGTACACACACACACCCACACACACACACACACACACACAGAGGACACATTGACTACTAATGACATACAATTGCATCTCTTTATGACTTATGTGTGTGATGATGTGTGATGATGCGTTTGAAAGCAAAACTGTATTTTCTGCGGGAGTGTGTTTGAGAAAGTGTGTGTGTGTGGGGGGGGTTGTTATGGGAGTGTATTGGGGCCTGTATAGGGAGTACTGAGTGTGTGTGAGGTTTGAGGTGTGTCTGGGGGAGTATCTGAGATCTGTGGGTATGGGAGTCTGTGTCTGCTGAGTATTAAGTCTGTCTGTGAGTGAGTAAGTGTGTGTGTGTGTGTGTGTGTGTGTGTGTGTGTGTGTGTGTGTGTGTGTGTGTGTGTGTGTGTGTGTGTGTGTGTGTGTGAGTGAGTAAGTGTGTGTGTGTGTGTGTGTGTGTGTGTGTGTGTGTGTGTGTGTGTGCGTGTGTGTGTGTGTGTGTGTGTGTGTGTGAGGTCACTGACCTCTAGATCAATGTTCAGGCCCTGCATGCAGAACTGGGCCTCGAAGCCCAGAGAGTGAAGCTCCTCGGTGACAGACAGAGGACCCTGGAACCACATCATATGTATGTTCAGACTGACACAGACAGAAGACGGGGGCGGCTGTGTCTCAGGAGGTAGAGCCGGTGTCTAATGATCGCAAGGTTGGCAGATCGGCGGTTCGAGCCCCGGCTGGCCTCATGTCGAAGTGTCCTTGGGCAAGACACTGAACCCCAAATTGCTCCCAGTGAGCGACCCGGCGCCTTGCATGGTAGCTTGCCGCCATTGGTGTGTGAATGTGAGTGTGAATGGTAGAATGAGAGGCCATTGTAAAGCGATTTGGATAAAGGCGCTATATAAGTCAGTCCATTTACCATTAGAAGACCCTGAAACCACATTATATTTATGTTCAGACTGCCTTCGGTCCTTGTTGAGGCAAGTCAAACAATCAAACAATCAATCTATCTATCTATCTATCTATCTATCTATCTATCACTGTTTGGATGAGAAGAGAGCAGAGCTCTGGGCACAGGCTCAGCCATCTTCACCACCCTGGAGCAGCAGTTAGGGCTTAAGTGCCTTGCTCAAGGGCACAACGGCAGTGGTAGGCATTTTTGATGCCAGCAACCCTCCAGTCACCAGCTCACATCCAGCTCCATCCTGGGTTGGGGATCGAACCAGCAAACCTACCGATTGCTGGCCGGCCTCTCTAACCTCTAGGCTACCTGCCGCCCCAGGCTATCACCAACAAACATCTTAGGGAGGGGCTTCAAAGGCAGAATCTGTTTGATTTCCAGTATCCAGTAGTGGATTCCAGAATCCAGAGTTGAAAAAATGTAGATAGGCTGATATAAAACACAACATCGTCATTGGAGTACATTGTATATTTTTTGATGTATCTTTTTTAATGCTGTATGTAAATCACTTTGACTTGCCCCTGTTGTATGCAAGGTGCTATACAAATAAACTTGCCTTGCCTTTTTCACTTTTTCTGCTCTTGTTAGTTTTTTCAGGTCAATTGTGTTTAAACTTGCGTTGTTGTCCCAGAGGACAGATAACTGACCGTGGACAGTGCCTTGACACCCTCACAGTGCTACTGGGTGAGTTTTAATAGGCCTGTTTGCTTGGATCACCTAAACACCATTAGGAGCGTAAAGCTGTAAACTGCCACATATTCTCACCTCATTCCCCTTAGTTCCATTGATGTACTTCTTCTCTTTGAGCTGCTGTAGAAAACACAATCAATTATGTTATAGCGAATACACAGAAATACACTGAAACACACTGAAATACACTGAAACACACTGAAATACACTGAAACACACTGAAATACACTGAAACACACTGAAATACACTGAAATACACTGAAATACACTGAAACACACTGAAACACACTGAAATACACTGAAACACACTGAAATACACTGAAACACACTGAAATACACTGAAACACACTGAAATACACTGAAACACACTGAAACACACTGAAATACACTGAAACACACTGAAATACACTGAAATACACTGAAACACACTGAAACACACTGAAATACACTGAAACACACTGAAATACACTGAAATACACTGAAACACACTGAAACACACTGAAATACACTGAAACACACTGAAATACACTGAAACACACTGAAATACACTGAAATACACTGAAATACACTGAAACACACTGAAATACACTGAAATACACTGAAATACACTGAAATACACTGAAACACACTGAAATACACTGAAATACACTGAAACACACTGAAATACACTGAAATACACTGAAATACACTGAAACACACTGAAATACACTGAAATACACTAAAATACATGCTGTACAGAAATATATGACGTATACATATTTAATATATTGCAACACAGACACATTGTGTGTTTTTGTCCCGTCTCTTTAGTAAGATGTGTTATAATCAAGGTCAATGTGACCAGTGACACACTATAACCTATGTTATAACCTATGTTGTTTGAAACACAGGAGCCCAGTAATGCTAATGCTAATAATCACAATACAGATAAGCTGGAGGAACATACATAGACTAGAGTTTTTCGAATCTGCTTAACAGAGATTGAGCCTTTACTTTAGAAAACATGGGAAGATGACATCGCTAAATATGAAATGTAACATAACATCTTCTAGACACACAGCTGCACTGCTTCATGTAAGCACCACATTTTCTAGTGAGCTATACAGAGAGTTATTTGCCCGAATAAAATGCTATTATAAAATGCAAATTTTTTCCACACAATCTGTTTTGAATGAAAACGGTTAAATGGATCTTGAAACTTATATTTAGTCTGTTGTGGTGACCCAGAGTTGGGGAGTAAAACCAGAGAGGCAAAAGAGTCAAAGCAGACATGGTGACCCAATCCTGTATAGACTAACTGCCACTCTACCCACACTATCCCTCCCACAAGGCAGA
>NC_137677.1:38488037-38493037 GCF_963989245.1 Nansenia antarctica | reverse complement strand
ACACAACACCACAGAGAAGAGGTTTGGTTTTGATTAGATTAGATTACAGAGTACAAGTACCAGACAACAAAATGCAGTTCAGTCAATTTCTGACTCAGAAACATAGAAACACACAGAATACACCTTCATTAGGCTCACTAATGCAAGAGGGGATAGAGCCTTCTCTAAAGCAGCCCCAGGCTCTGGATTTTTTTTTTTTACATTTTGCTAAAACACATCTTTTCTCCCTGGCCTTTGACCTGAGGTGAGCCTGCCTCACGACACTGCACTTTTGTACTTTTATTTCTGCACTTGTATTTGTATTGCACCTTGTTTTTAGTGTATTTTATCTGTTTTATGTTAAGCACTTTGGGCGGCTTTTTGTTGTTATAAAATGTGCTATATAAATAAACATTACTTACTTACTTACTTACTTACAAATACGTTGCATACCCTTTTGATGAGACGGTAGATGATATATTTGACAAGTAATTACAATGATGGAAATTAGATATATGACCACTGCTGGAGTTTGATGACAAAGTGGTATAAAGTAGGTGACTGCCTTGCAGTCAATACATTTTCATAGGGTGGTATATGTGACGCATTCTAATGCTTTGGTCCGATTGACCGATGATCAGACTGTGTCACATATGAGGTACTTCATCAGTGGTGTGTATCTAGGTACATTTTGAGGAGGTGGTGATCTGAGGTAGTACTTGACCAATGGTGTGTGGTAGTGTTACTGTCAGTATCATCAACCTACTTGTTTGTTGTAAGTCGCTTTTTAATTTTTAAATGCAAAAAAGTAATAATAATAACTTGAATGTATATAGCGCCTTCCAAGGTACCCACGGTCGCTTTACAGAGATAGAGGAAAGAAAACTAAAACAGTCAGACAAACAAAACAACAACAGAACTACTTGAGGGCCGTTTAAAAGTACCTTTTAATGAGGTGGTAGATCAGGAACTTGACCTGCTCCTCCATCTGAGGTCTCTGTGCCGGGATGGGGTCACTCTCATAGGTCACCTTCAGGATGAGCTCTCCCAGCTTGTCCAGCTGACGCTTTATCTGGAACAGGCTGTGGGCGACCTGCGTAAACCTGGGAGGGGGAGGGGGGGGGGGGGGAGAGAGAGAGAGAGAGAGAGAGAGAGGAGAGAGAGAGGAGAGAGAGAGGAGAGAGAGAGGAGAGAGAGAGGAGAGAGAGAGAGAGAGAGAGAGAATGCAACAGTCACCTACTGACCTAGGTCGAAATTGTATTTCAAGTATTTCAATTAGTTTCAAGGCAAAGAAAAATAACTGTCAAATTGGATTTTTCAGCAATATTATTATCCTTGATTAAATAAAAAAATTGATAATGTTGATATCAAGCTAAATGTTTGATATCAAACTTAAACATGTTGATATTGTGACATCAGGGGAAGAGGACACCGGTGTGTGTGTGTGTGTGTGTGTGTGTGTGTGTGTGTGTGTGTGTGTGCGTGTGTGCATGTGTGCGTGTGTGTGCGCGTGTCTGTGTCTGTGCGTGCCTGCGTGTGCGTGCCTGCGTGTGCGTTTTACAGTACCAGTTCTGGAGCTGGTCCAGTCCGGTGAGTTGTGGACCACCAATGCAGGCGACCTGCTGCCTGCGCTTCCAGTCCATCAGCTCAGGGTTGAGCGGAGACGTCATCAGCGCATCGATCTCCTTGATCATGTCATTCATCTTAGACAGAATCTCCTGTGGGAGGGAGAGGGTAACAAGGCATCAACACAACCGTAACATCGCCTCAAACAGCAGCTCCATGTCTAATGGAGACCTTTCCTGTTCGGCCAACCTGTTCGGATTCAAACTCATGTGCACAGCAATATTGGGGTTGTAGTAATATTTATTCGAGACCGGTGTGAAAGGCCGCATTTTGTGTGACTCATTTTCACTCCGTTGAGGAAGACTTGTCCAAGACTATGGGTAACATTTCAAGGGGGCAGACCATTTCAGACCATGGGGTAACATTTCAAGGGGGCAGTTACTCATGTCACACACGCAGAGAGACACGCACAAACAATTGAGCTCTCACAAAACATTCACTAGGATATCCTAAAAAAAAACGTACAGTATCTAAGTTAATCAGAAAATGTATGCAAAATTGTCACGCTGTAACAAACAAGGCTGATTTAACCCATCAGTTCCAAGTCGTCACCTTCTTAAAATAATGCCGTACGTCATATTTTATATATATATATATATATATATATATATTTTATATTTTATTTTAAGTTATATTTTCAAGTTTCAAGAACTTTTTTTTTTTTTTTTTTGAAATAATATAGAATATATGATATTTAGATAAAAACATAACTTTCCTCAAAAGTGACTTAAGCCATTATTTTAAGAAGGTGACGAACTGTGAATGCAACAGTATTCACACACCTTCCTCTTGAAGTCCAGCCTGTTGAGCATTTCCTGTAGCCGGGTCACTTCCTGCTTGATCACCTCGGTGTTCCTCTCTGCCGGATCTGAGGAACACAAAAGCAACTTCTCAACAGTTTTCTCTCATTTCCTTGCGTCTTTTCCTCCCATCCTCCACTCATGTGTCACAGGGAAATGAGGAGAGGAATTAAGGAGAGCGAATGAGGAAATTAGGATGAATGAAGAATAATAATAATAATAATAATAATAATAGAATAATATGCTATTCTATGCAGCATAATAAGAGCATGGGAAGGGATCAAACATTCACATCCATTGGCTTTGAGCTGATGCTGACCTTCAGAGACAGTTCATCAGCAGAGAGGCAACATAGACCATGAAGATGGCTTGGTGATATTATGGCATTCATTTTTCATTATTACAGAAAGGACCTGCCAACAATCTCCCCCTGTGAAAGAGTGGACTACAGACATTCTAGTTTTCACTTATTCGTAATGAGCATGTGGGTTTTGTTTTTGTTTCCTGAAGTCATCTATATTCAGTACTTTTCCATCATTCTCAAACCATTGCAGTAATGTTAATTGTCCATGTGTTAATGTGTTTCTATTGGCTAAGGTGGTTTTCACTTGGTTAACAAGGAGACCTACCATTTTAAATAAGGCTCACCTCGAGACTGGAGTGTTTTGTAGCGAAAGTCAAAGTCGTCTTGCATGTCCTCTAGATATTTTACCGCCTGATCTATCATCTTATGGGAGAGAAAGAGGAGGGAAGTGTAAGAAAACATATATATGCTCGCAATAAATAGGTCTCTCCTGGAGTGTTCAAGCAGTTGTAAAGCATGCTACAGCAACATTGTGGCCAATTTACCCAAATGCTTATCACTGACATGATATACTTAAAGTACAGTTCCAGTCAAAGGTTTGGACACACTTCCCCATTCAATTGAATAGGAAAGTTTGTCCAAACTTTTGACCTGTACTGTATATTAATGAAGCATATTTAAGTATATATTTCTGTTTGGGCAGGTGTAGTACAGTTTTCCTTAATGATTACTTTATGATCAATGGAACTGATTTCACCAATGGTGTCACCTATAAATTCCTTTCAAATCAATGGTTGTCTTGTTGTTAGCTCTTAGCACAACACTGTAGGCCACAACTATTTCTGGAATTACAGTTCTCGAATGTTCCACTCTGCCAGTGTTCTATACTGACAGTGTGACTAACTGTTGGCTGACACAGACTGGGTACAGGTGTATTTACCTGAACACTACTCCTGATCACCGCAACCCTGTTGTCCAAGTTCTTCTGCCTCTCATAGGCGACCGAGTTCTGCATGGACTTCTCTAGTGGTCCCTGTCAACAATATGTACTTATCCTTTAGTCTGATTAAAAATTACTATTTGGCGCTTTTAGTAATGCCTCAACTCTTTTTTCTTTGTCATGCTTAACTTTCGAAGGATACTTTTCATATTTCATGTTGGCTACAAAATATACTTCAAGATTTTAGGCAAAAAGACCTCAAAACAAACAACTGAAGATGGATGCATGCAAAGGATTGCCTAACAAAGGACTTTATTTCACCATTACATTATGTTTTCCAATACATGCCCTGAAATAGGGGTAGTATATCAACCCAAAAAAATCTATCTATCTTTCTAAATAGTGAACCCAATCTGAAGAAAAACAACATTGAATTAAAGCAGAGAATCTCTACTTTGACCCCATAGTAAGGAGACAGACACTCAAATTACTAATTATGTTGCTATTGTTCTTACGGAGCAGGAATTTAATGGAGCATGTAACATAACTGAATTAAAGTACCTTTTTATGGTGAATAAAAACAGTTACCCACCCGGGTTTACAAAAATGTGCTGATTTTAATGTACACGTTTACGGTTTAACCCTGTCACTCTGAACATGGGATGCTCTTTCTCCTTCAGTCTTTCCAGGTTTTGGTAACAAAGTGTGACACACCTGTTCCTGCATGCTGGCTGTGGAGATGATGCGACGCTCCTCTCGAAGGCAAGCGGAGATGACCCCGGCCATGAGGAGAGGAGTGGCTTTGTATTTCACCTGAGACACACACACACACACACAGAGAGAGAGAGAGTTTTTTCCCCTCACAAAAAAAGATCTGGGCCTATTCAGAAAACCTTTGGGGCTGGAGCCCCCAATTCCCAGGGCTAACAACGTGCCTGATGTAGGCGTATGTGGGGAAACAACATTAATCACACCACAAAGAAGGAATGAGGCAGAACCGGGAACAGATATGAAAGCAAAACCAAAAGGTTACCATGATTACGCATCCTTTAACAATCATTCCAGACCCAAAGCCTGTGTTGCTTTGGCATCTCTGATCTTACCGCTAATTACTGTATGTGCAAATTAAAAGAACATGAATGACAAATATCATGAGAACCAAACCTGGCTGTATTTTATGAAAGGCGTATCCTGTTTAGACATGACACAAGGGGAAGTTCTGATGTGAAAGTGTGAAACTGTATATTGTTCGTCTCCATCTGCGTGACTACTGGTTTGAGTGTGCAACCAGAGGCAGTTTTGCTGTGCCCACGCAATGCCCTATAACAACACTGCCTCGACGACATTACTG
>NC_137677.1:38378037-38480537 GCF_963989245.1 Nansenia antarctica | reverse complement strand
CACATAGCAATTATCATTGCAAAATGAAACTCAAGTCAATTGTTATGGTACTTGTACTCAGCACTACTCGAGTTGCCCCCTGAAATAAAAACGGTCAAAATCATCCCCCTTCTAAAACTACCACCTCTAAAACTGTCCATCCCTAATGTCATGTTATCCATCAACGTGGTATTACTGCTATTTCAACATTTCGTTTTGCGCATATTGAGTAAAATACTGTGGGCGAGGAGGGGGCACGCACACATGCAATGACATGTTTACCAAGTCACTGAAGTCACTGACGCTGTGGGGATGCTAAAATTGTCCCCATTATGATAAAATCCACCATCCCCCCCCTGATTTTATTTTACAACTTGAGTACTGCTTGTACTACCTGTTGCTGATCTTGGAACGTGCTAAACCAGCTGGCTTATTGTGTTTGTCTCTGCATTATCGTTTATCAGTTTGTCTCTGTTGTGTTTTTATTGGGCAGATTCCTACTGTGTGCTTCAGGGGAGTCTGTGAAAGTGTACAGTACCGCTACTGAGGAATGCATCCACGATCTGCAGGGACACACGGAGCTGGTGACCGGTGTCGTCTGTAACCCAACTAACCACCTACAGGTGGGTCAACCGCTATACGTGGGGTGTGTTTGTAAACACGCTCTGGAAATCCGATCAACACTAATGGATTGCCTCTTGTCCAATCAAATTACGTGGTCCCTTTATGACGTTGACCCCACTGTGCGCTCGGGCGCTCTCAGAGCGAATTAACGAACGCACCCTTGATGATCTGACATGTCATTTCTACATACTGTGCCCATTCTATGCTGGCTGGGATTTTTTCTTTTTTTAAGGTTCATATCTGATTCTCTCTCCTGCAGGCATATTCCTGTTCAGCAGATGGCACGGTCAGGCTGTGGGACTATACAGATGGCATCCTCATCAAGGTACTGCCTGCACGTCGATCCTTCACATAATCAGGTTTCTTGCCCTCACTGTTTCATATTTGTGAAAGTGTCCAATTATGATCCTTTTCAGACCATTACCATTGGATATCCCATCTTCTCCATACATGTCCAAGAAAAACAAGGGGGTGCTTTTTTTGTTGTTGTCCCCAGACGCATTGAAAAAAGACGTGGTAAGTTTAACATTGTATGTGTTATTTAATCTTTATTTATACAGGGAAACACACTCTCGGCTCTTATAGTAGGTAAAATAGGCACGGCTGTTCTAGTGTTAAGTGTTTACCAAGTTTGGACCTTTCTGCTGCCTCTGTCCCTCCAGACGCGTTCCAGCTCATGGCAGTGCAAGTGCCCCCCCGCTGCGGGGACCATAAGGTGGAGGCGCGGGATATCTCCTCCTTGCTGGGCGATGTCGCCTCCAACCCTGCGCTCACGGCGTTCGGCAGAGGGGTACGTAACACCAGGGCCCAGTTGTCCCGAAACGTTTAAATTTGTATCAGAATGATCCTGATTCCCAAAGCATCCCTGCTGTTTGTATACACTGAAGGCTTCAGACTATTCTGACATTATGGTTTTTTTCTCAAGACATTGTGTAGCTACAACTACTACTACTGCTACTACAGTTATGATGGACATTAAGACTATTGGTATTTGAAAATGGTGTACTTTCGATATTTTCCAGCACCTTGCCTAAACATTGTCATGTCGCTCCTTCCTAAAGGGTGAATACATCGCCTCTGCCAGGCATTTACTCTTCCAGGTATTTTTTTTCAAGAAGCAGAAGTCCTTCAGGTAAGCGATCGTCATCCCGGGGTGTGGATGTGTGGATTGTAGTGTAGTGTTCTGTAGCCAGTCCTCAAATTCGGATTTTGAAATGAAAACACACGTATAAGACCCAACGCATTTATAAAGCAAGACTCTTAATAATAACATTAGAGTATTTTATGGAGAATTTGATATTGACATACAAACATTGCTTGTTCATTAACACACAGGGAGTATTGTGTGATTTCGGTTGCAGAGCTCGTTTAAGTTGATTCTGTTGTCTGTGTGGTACCACAGGTTTTCTGTTGTCTGTGTGGTACCACAGGTTCTCTGTTGTCTGTGTGGTACCACAGGTTCTCTGTTGTCTGTGTGGTACCACAGGTTCTCTGTTGTCTGTGTGGTACCACAGGTTCTCTGTTGTCTGTGTGGTACCACAGGTTCTCTGTTGTCTGTGTGGTACCACAGGTTCTCTGTTGTCTGTGTGGTACCACAGGTTCTCTGTTGTCTGTGTGGTACCACAGGTTTTCTGTTGTCTGTGTGGTACCACAGGTTCTCTGTTGTCTGTGTGGTAATACAGTTTCTCTGTTGTCTGTGTGGTACCACAGTTTCTCCCTGAGTGACGTGAGGAGGAAGGGGGCCCAGAACGAGTTCACGTGCCTCGCCTGCCACCCCAAAGACGACTGCATCGCCACTGGCCACAAGGACGGAAAGATCCGCCTCTGGTGAGTAGAGAGACGACGACTAATAGATGTTTTCTTTATTTAAGTTTATTTCATTGCTGTTGTTTTTTTTATGTGTCTTCTTTTCGTGTATTCACTTATTATATTTGTTTTATGTTTATGCTCACTATAATACCATGCACTGTAATACCATGCACTGTCTACACTCTTTTCCACTATGTGGTTAGAATCTCAGTACTTGGTGCAATGACAATAAAGTGGGAACAGGGTTCCATTCCTGCGTACAGCCTCTGCACCTCATCTGGTTCCCTCTCTGTTTCTAGTCTGTCTAAATGAAGCGTAAGAGATGTGACCAGGGGGGTATTCCATCAACGTCGCTAAAGGACAATCCAGGCTTATTTAGATAAATCCAGTGAGATTTAAAATTAAAATAAAAAAAAAATAATAATAATAATCCAGCCTCGTGAGATTGATCAAAATAAGCCTGGATTTTCCTTTAGCGACGTTGATGGAATACCCCCCTGGAAGAGTGGAATTCCACTCCTTTTAAAGGGAATAGAAAGAAAAGGGCCTCCATTAGGTGTCACATGACTTGGAAGTCACCTTTGTAACCCACCCCTGGTTTTGATTAATTGATCATTTGATTGATGTCAGATTGTATTTATTAGAACATTAAAAAAGCACACAGGCCATTGAAGAAACAGCGATACATATATTCAATAACGATCATGGACGACACAGAGATTCATCAGGTTTATTTTTGGGTAATAATGTCTATCGTCTCTCTCTCTCTCTCTTTTACCAGGAGAAACTTCAACCAGAAGAAGGAGTACACGTACTCCACCCTGCACTGGCACGCCGGCCCCGTCTACGCCATGAGCTTCACACCAGAAGGTGAACCCGCGACACTGGCCTGTTCCAATAGACCTATCGCTAAGCCACGCCCCCTTTGAAAACTCGGACAAACAAACAACGCTTCACTGACACTGACTGACTGACTGACCGGCCGTGACTGAATGACATTCAATGACTTACAATGGCGGGAGTTGGGACATTTCTGATTTCTGATTTACCACAGCAAGTAATAGACATGTTTTTTTAAAGATGACAAGAATATTTTGTCTAGAAGCTTTTCACATCAGATATTAGCGAGTTGAGTTTTCTGCCTGTCGTGACTTTTGCTGTGATATGATTGGACAATTTCTTTGGGGCATGGCTTAGCGATAGGTCCATTGCCTGAAAACACAGAGATGTCAATTCATCATTAGCTTTGACTTTTTTCAGACCACCTGATTTTATAGACTTATAGATCTGATTCATTTTATTCAAACATTTCGTAAATATTTTTTCCCTGTTTTTTCCCTGTAGGTACCAACCTCCTCAGCGGGGGGACCGAGTCGGTCCTGGTCCAGTGGAGCTACACCCAGGAGAACCAGAAAGACTTCCTGCCCCGCCTGGGATCCACCATCTCACACATCGCCGTGTCGCCTGACGGGGGCCTTTACACCACCTCCCACTCAGACAACAGTAAGTGTCTCTACACCACCTCCCACTCAGACAACAGTAAGTGTCTCTACACCACCTCCCACTCAGACAACAGTAAGTGTCTCTACACCACCTCCCACTCAGACAACAGTGCACCGGCCGGCAGCTTACCTTTCGCTCCGAGTCAGGAAGGGTTGCTAAAATCAGTACGGGTACTACGGCCCGGTACGGCCCAGTTGTCTGTGGAGAAAGAAAAACAAAGTGGGCGCACGAGTTCTGGTACGGTACGCTAGTGGGGAAGTGTCTCTACACCACCTCCCACTCAAAACCCCCCCCATAATTTGATTATTAATTTGGTTATTGATTACTTTCTCCATGTCATTGTAGTATGTTCTTCAGAGCTATAATCTGAGCGTATATCCACACATGACTTCAAGGTGTTAACTATGAACTGGCATCCCGCATTCTTTGCATCTGATCATCATATTTCTAATGTTTATAAGCAGTTTAGTTAAGCAGAAACCGCACACTCAAATCAGTGCAAAGATCGCCGTGTATTGCGAGTTTTCGGTCATAGACCTTCTTCAGGCGGAAACCAGTTCAGCAGAAGAGGTTGTCCATGAGAGGGAATGAATGGCTTCACACGACACACAGGGAGCCGGATGCTGAAGGGACATTTTGATCACAAACACAGAAGCATTCAAAGTGTCATCATAGTATGGGCTGTCCTGACGTCATTCCGTGACTTATGTGCTCTTATGTCAATACCTCAGTGTTTTTAGTTTTGGAAGTACCTTCAAGTGTATTATGTAGACTTAACCCTCTCTCATTCTCTCCTCTCTCTCTGTTTCCCCATCCCCTCTTTCTCTATTCCTCCCACTTTTTTAAGAGATCACAATCATCCAGAGCTGTGTCAAAGTGTCAGCTATTATACAGGGACTGGTCAAAGGTGAGTAGTGCCCCCCCACCCCCCCATCCCTTAGACAACACCAGCAGAAGCCTTAATCTCAGAAAACATGACGTGATGTAATTGTAATGACCCTATTTGCATGTATAGACCTTTTGGGGGGTAGTGGTGGTCTAGTGGATAGTGAGTTGGACTGATCATGAGGTCATGAGTTCAAATCCCACCTGGGAACACCACCACTAGTGTGCCCTTGAGTATGGCACTTATCCCCAAGTTACTCCAGGGAAACTGTCTCTGTAATCTCGAATTGTTAGTCGCTGGATAAAAGCGTCTGCTAAATGGTTAAAATCCCAAAAGTCGAAACCTTGATGATTCCCCCCCTCCCCCCCTTACAGGTGATGGCGTGAAGACAGACCTGCTGATTGACCCTCGCAGTAAAGCTTTAGTGCTTAACGGGAAACCAGGACATCTGCAGTTCTACTCTCTACAGCATGACAAGCAGCTGTACAACGTAAGCATTACCTTCATCGTTACGTGGTGAAAAGAACAACGTTTTTAAGATGTTTTAACTTTTTTTTTTTTTTTTTCTGGTCTCACAAGCATGTTCCCAATAGGGCTGCAACGATTAGTTGATGTAATCTATGATGTTGATTGTTTAAATTGCTCTGACATGAATGCACATGAAAGTGCTGCATTTGTGCTGCATTCAGTGGAACACATGGGTAGTTGCATGTACACACCTGCATTCTAGTCATCCACCACTGTCATGATGAACTGTCATATTATAAATAGGTACAATTTCAATATAAACTAACGTATGTAACTACTGAATGATGGCATTACAACTACCTACACACTAATGCATTTGGAAAATGTATATCAATATTATTGCCTTCAGAAGCATGTTTCTTTTGTAAATACATTTTTAAAGCTAATCAACAACAAAATTATCGTTAGTTCCAGCCCTTGTTCCCAATAAGTCTTTCAGTTCTGTGGTCTAGCAGTCTACAGTGCACACACTTGTCTGTCTGTCTTCACTACATCTGTCCAATACAATGAAAAATATGAGTGATACGGCCCCCCCAATAAACATCAAGAGAGAAACCCTTATTAAGGACACAACTAATTGTGTAAAAGGGGTAGTGGTGGTCTCTAGTGGATAGTGAGTTGGACTGGTGATTGGTTGTGATGGAAGGTTGTGAGCTCAAAATCCCGCCTGAAACACCACCACTAGTGTGCCTGCGAGTAAGACACTTAGCCCTCAGTTACTCCAGGGGGAATGTCCCTGTCCCTGTAATCTGAAATTGTAAATCACTTCAGATTAAAAGCGTGCTGCTAAAATGGCCTGTTGTGTGTGGTGTGGTGCAGCTGGACATCGTGCAGCAGGAGTTCGTCCATGAGGAGGGCCTGCAGCAGTTTGAGGTGGTGAAGGCTGCCTTCGACGCCCAGGGGGACTGGCTGGCCACGCTGGAGGAGAGGACCCAGAAGAACGCAGAGCTGGAGATCAGTCTGAAGATGTGGGCCTACGACCAGCAGACGCAGAGGTAGGGTTACTGTCGCTCTCTGTTTCATTTGACTTTTTTTTTTTTTTGCTAGTGAATCTTTCTAGTGAGCTTTCACAGATCACCTGTAGTCAGATAAGTTACCCACTATTATTATTATTATTTTGTTTTTCTGTACAGTGTCCATGAGTTTGAGAAAGGTGCTTTTAAATAAAAATCTATTATTATTATTACATGTGTGATTCTGAACCTGTTAATAGATCGCAATGAGTACTCCAGTACTCGCAGTATTATATCTGGCAGATCAAGTAATCACATTTTTTGTAGTCGAGTAATATGTTACTCTTTTTTTTAAAAGAGATGTCCGTCTGACACTGAAATACAAGGATAGGCCAGGATTTATTTGTGCTAAATTTGAAGTTAATTTACAAACAATTTGCAATATCAGTTCATTCAGTTGTTTTGGGTTGGACGTCAGATTTAGCGTTGCAGTGATTGATCTTTTCTTATGGGAGGAATCCAAATGAGAGAGACAGAGACAATGAAGGGGTGCCTAATGTCCCATTGTACAGTGCCGTTGTGACATATTATGTCCACTAGATGGTGCTGTCCGTATTGTTAGGTGTGTAAAATGATTAATTTGTTAGTTGTTAATTCACAATAAATTAAAAACCTTCAGATGATGAATGTGGCTGTTGAGCCTACTTGAATGTCGACGAAGTATAAAAAGGGAAAAATGTGTAATGGATGACAACTCAATGAGAGATCATTTGCATAAATGCACATATTATAGATGGAACCAATAACTACATGGCGCATCGGCCTACACCAGGTTGCTAAGGAACAGACCACAAACTCTGACTGGTCAGGGAATGTAACAACAACTCTCAGGCCTACACAATGGCCGCCAACCGACTGACCTCCTCTGTGGCAGTTGACAATGTGAACAGACCGTTTACAGAAAAGGCCCCTAATTACCAAAACCCTGCCAATTCAGGCCTCGTAAAGACCCCTACAGCCTCCCCCACCCCTACATCAGCCTCCTCCCCCCCTACATCAGCCTCCTCCCCCCGTACTGCAGCCTCCTCCCCCCCTACAGCCTCCTCCTCCCCTACAGCCTCCTCCCCCCCTACAGCCTCCTCCCCCCCTACAGCCTCCTCCCCCCCTATAGCCTCCTCCCCCCTACAGCCTCCTCCCTCCTACAGCAGCCTCCTCCCCCCCTACAGCAGCCTCCTCCCCCCCTACAGCAGCCTCCTCCCCCCCTACAGCCTCCTCCCCCCTACAGCCTCCTCCTCCCCCCCTACAGCCTCCTCCTCCCCCCCTACAGCAGCCTCCTCCCCCCCTACAGCAGCCTCCTCCCCCCCTACAGCCTCCTCCTCCCCCCCTACAGCCTCCTCCTCCCCCCCTACAGCAGCCTCCTCCCCCCCTACAGCCTCCTCCACCCCTACAGCCTCCTCCTCCCCTACAGCCTCCTCCCCCCCTACAGCCTCCTCCTCCCCCCCTACAGCCTCCTCCACCACCCCTACAGCCTCCTCCCCCCCTACAGCCTCCTCCCCCCCTACAGCCTCCTCCCCCCCTACAGCAGCCTCCTCCCCCCCTACAGCAGCCTCCTCCCCCCCTACAGCAGCCTCCTCCCCCCCTACAGCAGCCTCCTCCCCCCCTACAGCCTCCTCCTCCCCCCCTACAGCCTCCTCCCCCCCTACAGCAGCCTCCTCCCCCCCTACAGCAGCCTCCTCCCCCCCTACAGCCTCCTCCTCCCCCCCTACAGCCTCCTCCTCCCCCCCTACAGCCTCCTCCTCCCCCCCTACAGCAGCCTCCTCCCCCCCTACAGCCTCCTCCACCCCTACAGCCTCCTCCTCCCCCCCTACAGCCTCCTCCTCCCCCCCTACAGCCTCCTCCCCCCCTACAGCCTCCTCCCCCCCTACAGCCTCCTCCTCCCCCCCTACAGCCTCCTCCTCCTCCCCTACAGCCTCCTCCCCCCCTACAGCAGCCTCCTCCCCCCCTACAGCCTCCTCCCCCCCTACAGCCTCCTCCCCCCCTACAGCCTCCTCCTCCCCCCCTACAGCCTCCTCCACCACCCCTACAGCCTCCTCCCCTACAGCCTCCTCCCCCCCTACAGCCTCCTCCTCCCCTACAGCCTCCTCCTCCCCTACAGCCTCCTCCCCCCCTACAGCCTCCTCCCCCCCTACAGCCTCCTCCCCCCCTACAGCCTCCTCCTCCCCCCCTACAGCCTCCTCCACCCCTACAGCCTCCTCCCCCCTACAGCCTCCTCCCCCCCTACAGCCTCCTCCTCCCCCCCTACAGCCTCCTCCCCCCCCCCTACAGCCTCCACCACCCCTACAGCCTCCTCCCCCCCCCACAGCCTCCTCCCCCCCCCCTACAGCCTCCTCCTCCCCTACAGCCTCCTCCACCCCTACAGCCTCCTCCCCCCTACAGCCTCCTCCACCCCTACAGCCTCCTCCCCCCCTACAGCCTCCTCCACCACCCCTACAGCCTCCACCCCTACAGCAGCCTCCCCCCTACAGCCTCCACCACACCTACAGCAGCCTCCACCCAGGCCCTGGTGGTGTGTCAGGGATACTCCACTCTGCATACATGCATTTTTAATAATTAATTTATTTGGTTTTGTTGGCATGGTCTCCTGTTTTAGCCCTGTTTTAGATCTGTGTGATCTCCATTGCTCATCTTCTCCCTCCTCCGTCCTTCCTCCTCCTCTCCCTTCTCCCTCTCCTCCTCTCTCCCTCCCTCCCTCCCTTCTCCTCTCCTCCTCCCTCTCTCCTCCTCTTCTCCCTCCCTCCTCTCTTCTCCCTCCCTCCTCTCTTCTCCCTCCCTCCTCCTCTCCTCCCCCCTCCTCCTCTCCCTCCTCTTCTTCTCCCCCCTCCTCCTCTACTCCTCCTCTACTCCCTCCCTCCTCCTCTTCTCCCTCCCTCCTTCCTCCTTCTCCCTCCCTCCTCCTCTTCTCCCTCCCTCCATCTCGTAGCTTCGTGCTGAACACCACCGTCTCGGCCCCCCACGACAGCAGGCTGACGGCCCTGTGCTTCTGCCCCGCGGCGGGGACCACCCTGCTGGTGACGGCCAGCCTGGACGGACGCTTCAAAGCCTGGCTGCTGGCAGAGGACAGGACGGGTGAGTGGTGGTCCCAGGCGCAGGCAGGGGTCTCTGATGTCGCCCAGGCTCAGGCAGGGGTCTTTGATGTCGGGGGGAGGGGGGCGGCTGTGTCGCAGGAGGTAGAGGTTGGTGGAGGTAGAGGCTGTGGTTCAGGAGGTGGAGGCTGTGGCGCAGGAGGTAGAGACTAGTGGAGGTAGAGGCTGTGGTTCAGGAGGTAGCGGCTGGTGGAGGTAGAGGCTGTGTCTCAGGAGGTAGAAGCTGTTGTTCAGGAGGTAGAGGCTGTGGTTCAGGAGGTAGAGGCTGTGGCGCCGGAGGTAGAGGCTGTGGCGCCGGAGGTAGAGGCTGTGGCTCAGGAGGTAGAGGCTGTGGTGCAGGAGGTAGAGGCTGTATCTCAGGAGGTAGAGGCTGTGGCGCAGGAGGTAGAGGCTGTGGCGCAGGACGTAGAGGCTGTGGTTCAGGAGGTAGAGGCTGTGGCTCAGGAGGTAGAGGCTGTGGTTCAGGAGGTAGAGGCTGTGGTTCAGGAGGTAGAGGCTGTGGCTCAGGAGGTAGAGGCTGTGGCTCAGGAAGTAGAGCCGCCGTCTAATGATCGCAAGGTCGGCAGCCCCGGGTGGCCACATGTCGAGGTGTCCTTGGGGCAAGACACGGACTGAACGGCAAATTGCTCCCAATGAGCGGGGCGGCGCCTTGCACGGTAGCTTGCCGCCATTGGTGTGTGAATGTGTGTGAATGAGAGGCCATTTTGGAAGCAATTTACCATGAGAGGAAGGGGGTTGTGGACTCATTTACCACTGGTACAGGGTTGTGGCACGAGGCAAAGCCGAGTAGGAAAACCCTGGACAGTGCCCTCGAATGGTAAATTGCTTTTCTACAACAGCCACCACATAATATAAAAAATGAATTCACAGTTGTAACATTAAATTCATGTATTTACAATCATTAATCGTTTCAGAATACATATATCCTTCCGCCACAGAATATAGTCCCATAAACAAGATCAACGATTGCATTGTAGGTCAGCACAGGTATTCTTAATCAGATTGATTGGGAGGCGCATTGATACTGGAAATGCGGTCTGAACTGAAGGTTGTTGGGATATTTACCACTGCTGCTAGCCATCAGAATCCTGTATCCAAACATGCTGTTGTAGAAAAAGCGCTTTGGAATAAGGAGCTATATAAGTCAGTCCATTTTATGTCACCTTTTCAAGTCAGGTGGCCGGTGTTAGCGTACCGGTGTTAGCAGTTGCTCTTATTGTAAAGCGGCGGGTGCTTCAATCCCCTGGTCCGGGAGGCCCACAGGGGGGTGCAGGCTTGTGTTTTATAGCCCTGGCACTGACTCACCTGACTGGTGAACGTGTTGGAAGAGGTGATTCACACTTGTTGGCAGCCTCTGAACCCCTGTGTGGGTCCAACAGGAGACGCAGCGTTGCAAAACCTCTCTGCTCTGCAGCAGCTCTTTCATGGGTTAGCTCCACCCACCCAGGCCTCTTCGTGGGTTAGCTCCGCCCCTGCGGGGGCTGATCTCCTTCAGCCTGGCATACCCTTTGGTGTAAGGGGGCAGGAAACGTAATCGCCGCCACACAGGATCTCTTAAAAAGTGCTGAAGGTGACAGGTCTAGTTGTTATAGTAAAGACCTGCAGCTCTGGAACAGGTCTGGTTGTTATAGTAAAGACCCAGCCTTTTGGGTTTTCTTGCCTCCTCCTGCACTGTTTATTTATTGTGTTCTCTGTCAACTGTGTACCTTCGAAATGTGTGTAAAATAAACATAAAAACAGCCGCCTGCCAGCCTAGTTCAGTTTGTCACGTTATCACTGCATCGTGTGTTTTTAAATCTGTGTATTGCGTATTGTGACCATGTAAAATGCATAAATTCAAACTTAAATCAACTTCTACTCTGCTCCCACCTCCTCTTCTCCCTTTTTAACGACGAGAATGTTTTGTCTTTTATGCGTAGAAAAGTTGCTTGTGTTTTAATTAAAGATGAATTAGAGTTGAAAGTCCCAGATGGGTTCAACACTCGTTACTCGTTGCTCTCTACAAAAATATTCATTACATGCCCTTTTTTTCCACCCTCTCTTTTCACAATTACGCAGCTTCGCCAGAAGAGGGCGCCTCCTGGTCATGTGACTTTGTTGGCGCGTACCACCGCCTGACGCCTGGGGTCTGCTGCTTCTCGGCCGACGGCTCCCTATTGGCTGTGGGCTTTCAGGAGGTGGTGACGGTGTGGAACTCCGCCTCCTGGGAGCTGCTGACCACCCTGTCCCAACCCCCGGGGGCCATCAGGTAAAATACTACTACTACTAATAATAATAATAAATCCTAATTCCTTTCTTCCTTCTTCTAGCATTGTAACTGCCAATGGCCCCTGGCCTGAGAGCATAGATAGCTTTTTTTTACGATGACTGATGGATAGAAAATAACCTTTATAATAACCTTTATTTGTATAGCACTTTTCCTGCAAACTATTGCAGCTCAAAGGGCTTTAATCATTATATAATCATAATTTAATTATTTAGTCATTTAAAGGCAATATTAAAAAGATGGGTTTTTAGTCTTGACTTGAGCTTATTTGCTGAGGTTGCATCCCTAATGTAAACTGGCAGTGCATTCCACAATCTGGGTGCATAAAATGAGAATGCAGCCTCACCAAATCTCCTCTTTTGTACACTTGTGTGTGGTACACAGAGAAAACCAGCGTCAGAAGACCTGAGAGCTCTATTGGGCTGATATGCCAGCAAAAGGTCTTTCGGATACTCTGGTGCTGTGCCAGTGAGAGCTTTATAAACAAGACGGTTCACTTACTTAGACATGGTGAACCAGGCACCACGTGTACCAGGGGTGAAGCGGTGGGAGGGCAGGAGGGTACACACGGTCACGCTGGACCTTCTACCCCTACCTTGGGGTTTACCAAGTGCAAGTGACATTAATCGATTGATTTTTACCGCAAGTTGCTACTAGTGATTCTTAAATGACGCCTGCAGCTGTAGTCTAGCTGGTTTGAAAACACAATTGATTTAATCTGAGGTTGAACATGTGATGTTTCCCCCACTATCTGACCTCAACAGAGAAGTAGGTAGACACAGCTTTGTTTACAGCTGTTGTTGACAAGGACGGCCTTCCTTGTGTATCTTGGCAGCCGATGTTCGAGATAGTTGAGGAGAAAATGTTCGGTTACGTTCATCGCAGTGGGACAGATGCAGGTACCTCTGCTGAGTTCAGGGGTCCCGCGCTGGTCTAAAATCTAGCAATCGAATTTATAAGGCCTTAAAAGGCCTCAAATGTCAGTTATTCGGTCTAAAAATGAGGTGCTAGGTCTTAAAAAAACGAGATCCTGCAAGGAAATCAGTCCGACTACATCTATTTACGTGGAAATTAATCAAGCTAGAACCAAAGAAATGCCAATTCACTTGCTTTTTTGTCTGTATGGCAGTGAAATCCCTAATTTCATCACCTCGAGGATGACAAAAAGCTATCATGGTGTCGCGGATAGGGCTAAAATTAGATTCAAAGAGGTCTTAAAAAGGTCTTACATTTGACTTGTTGAAACTTGTAGGAACCCTGTGAGTTGCCTCCTCTTGGAAATGATTCCCCATTGGTGATAACCAGCGGAATACTTTTTCGGAATTTTCCTTTTTTTTCTTCCAACATTTCCATCACTGTGAATCATAACTTAAGGTAGACAAGACAAAATATCAAGACAGTAACAAACAAAATAAGAACCGTTGACCATGTTTGTGTGTGTGTTTAGAGGGTTTAGAGCACCTTGACCTCGCTAGCAGAAATATAGTGTACTTTATCACAGCACGTGCCACCGGGACCAACCTCTCTCTGCAGCCTCAGTTGATCCTGTTAATGGAAACCTGCCAAGTCATTCTGCACTGTAGGTCAGCGGGTACAAGGGAAGCCTGAGTGTGGTTTCTCTCCTCCAATCACTTCACTAATCACCTTCCAGCATAAATGAATGAATGAATGAATGGTCTTTATTGTCATTGCTATAGTACAGGTACCAAACAACGACATTTAGGAGGGGTGGCTCCCCTGGTGCTAGGAAAAAAGAAAAAAAAAACAAGAAGGGAAGGAGCTGGTTTACATAAATAAAGGCTATGTACACTATCCACTATACTATACTGTACAGATAGACGACTAGGGTTGTCATATTGCACATAGTGTTATTGCACATTCATTTAAAGTGTCGCAGTTTGCAGGCTTGAAATGTACATATTTGTGCCTCAGCACTACACCTGATTTTTTCAGTCCAGCAGCTGCCATCAATCCGTCCAGACTGTCCAGGGCCCAGAACCTAGGTCTTTGCTGTGTTCAGGGCCTGGATGGCCCTGGGGTAAAAGCTGTTCTTCAGTCTGTTTGTCCTTGCGGCCATGGTCCTGTACCGCCTTTTCGAGGGCAGCCGGGTAAAGTGTTCGTACCCAGGGTGGGTTGGGTCTCTGGAGATCTTGGAGGCCTTCCTGAGACAGCGTGTGTTGTACAGCTCTTCCAGAGAGGGGAGGGGGGCGCCGGTGATCTTCTGGGCTGTTCTCACGACTCTCTGTAGCGCATTTCTCTCCGCGGTTGTGCAGCTGGAGAACCAGTTGCAGATGCCGTAGGTGAGGATGCTCTCCACTGCGCCGCGGTAGAAGGTCACCAGTATATCCTGCTTGCTGTGTTCCTTCCTGAGGACTCTCAGGATGTAGAGCCGCTGTTGTGCCTTCTTGATGGTGGCTGTTGTGTTGTCCTTCCAGGACAGGTCATCCTGCATGTGCACCCCCAGGAATCGGAGGGTTGAGACTCTCTCCACGCTCTCTCCGTCGATGAGCAGGGGCTGGATCTCGGACTTTTTCCTCCTGAAGTCCACGATGATTTCCTGGGTCTTTGACTTGTTCAGCAGCAGGTTGTTAACCTTGCACAGCTTGCTCAGTTGCTCTACCTCATCCCTGTACGCCGCCTCGTCCCCCCCCGAGATGCAGCCCACCACGGTGGTGTCATCTGCAAACTTTACGATGGAGTTGCTGGGGTGGACGGGGGTGAAGTCGTAGGTGTAGAGGTTGTAGAGGATGGGGCTTAGCACGCAGCCCTGGGGGGACCCAAGTTCCCATTGATGCGCTGTTGACTTTAGGAAGCATTTGGTATGAAGAGTATTTTTCTTTTTTATTTATTCAGATGCACCCGGTGGTTGCTGAGTTCAGCTCCTTCACATGTTTTACTTTTCTTTTTTCTTTTTTTTACATTTAGCAGACGCCAAAGCGACTTAAAACAAATACATTTGTCTAAGTGAGTGAATCATTTATCCATCAGTCATTATAAGAAAAATAAATCCATGCTAGGACCAGGGGCCATTGGCAGTCACAATGCTAGAAGAAGGAAGAATCACATTGTTGTGTTATTATTATTTTTCAAAATGTGTTTAGAGTAGATAAACTGTACAGGGGGTGGGGATGAAGAGGTCTTTAGGAGGGACAGTTAAGATGAAGCCGTAAGAGATGGGATTCCTGTTGAAGTACTGTGTCATGTACCAGTCCAAGAGACTTTACCTGAGTGATCCTCACTGGACAGAAGTGAAAGCCTCTCCAATAATGCTTTTGATACTTTGCTACCGGCAGCACATGCTAACAGTTAGCAGCGCCCTGTCCAATAGACTGTATTCCAACGGACTCAAGTCAGAGTGGAGTTGAGTAGTGTGTGGTGCCTATACACTAGACAAATCAGGCTTATTTTTGACCAGTCTCGCAAGATTTATAAAAAAATAAACCTAGATTATCCTTTAGCGACGTTGATGGAATACCCCCCAGGAGTTCACTACATTGGTTTTTATTACTTTTAAGCTCATCTTACTGAGGTAACTTACTAATAGAGAACCTCTGCATGAAGGCAAGTGCTGGAACAAAATGGCGGGAGAGGCTCTGTAGGTCTATTTTGACAGCTGCCTTGTGTAACCGCCACCTATGGATTTCAGGTTGTGTCCGCATGTGGTGTGAACTGACGTTATTTCAGATGACTGCGTTTCTGCAGTTGGGGGTCCGGTATGGAAAAGCTGCTTGCAGCTAATCCTGTGAAATATGATGGGAGGGGGGAGGAGGGGGAGAGGGAGAGAGAGGGAGAGAGAGAGACCTCATTAACAGGTCTCATTTGATCCACCAGGGACGTTTGTTTTGGACGGTTCAGCTGCTCCAAGTACCTGCTAGGAACCACCACCAAGAACCTGCTCTGCTGCTGGAACCTGCTCACCTGCTCACGTAAGACAGCCTCTGTGTGTGTGTGTGTGTGTGTGTGTGTGTGTGTGTGTGTGTGTGTGTGTGCACGCCTGTGTGTGTGTGTGTATGTGTGTCTGTGCACGCCTGTGTGTGTGTGTGTGTGTGTGTGTGTGTGTGTGTGTGTGTGCACGCCTGTGTGTGTCTTGTTTCAGCCGTGCTGGCCAGGTTGCGTCCTAACTATTCCCACCGTAGTTGGGGTAGACCACGCCAACTTCTGGAATATGTAGGGGTGTTTTTTTTTCTTTTTTTTCACAAACACAAACACAATCACTGACACTAAGAATAGGCGCGCGTTCCAGCCCGCGGCACACTCAGCGCCTGGCCCGCGGCACACTCAGCGCCGCCGAGTTGCATACAGAGATGGGTAACCTATATCTAATCGTGCACCCCGTGTTCCAATGGGGTTGCGGAACGACCTGCGGGGCGGAAGAACAAGATACAGAGAACACCCCTACATATTCCAGAAGTTGGCATGGCGTGGGCGTGGTGTGGGCGTGGTCTACCCCAACTACGGTGGGAATCGTTAGGACGCGGCCAGGTTAGCCACAGCTGGTCTGCAGCATGGCTGAAGTCACACAATGGACAGACGGCATGTCTGCCTGGACCTGCATAAGAGCAACAGTCTTAAGCCTTCCATCACGTGACCCTATCTCCCCCTCTCTCTCCCCCTATCTCTCTCTCTCTCTCTCTCTCTCTCTCAGTGGAGTGGAGTGCACCCATGGATGTGAGCCTGCTCCATGCGGACCCGTTGTCTGAGAACATGGCCGCCTTCTGCTGCCAGTCTGGCAGTTCAAACTGTGAGTGTTACCTTGCTAGACCTCCGTAGCTCCAACACTGTTCCCTGTCTCCCTTCTCCAAAAACCTATACAGATTAAATGGTAAATGGTCTGACTTATTCCAAAGCACTTTACAATGGCCTGTCATTCACCCAGTCACACACACATTCACACACCGATGCCTTGACACGTGGCCAGCCGGGGTTCGAACCGCCGATCTGTCGACCTTGCGATCTACCTCCTCCGCCACAGCCGGCCCCATATTGGTTCTTTCTCTTCCTTGTCCAAAAACCTAAATCGTTCTACTGATGCAGATTACAACTAATTAACTAGATTTAAAAAGCATCCATACTGGAGATTTTCCGTTGATTCCGTGTGATTTCGTTCAGGACTAATGCTTAATCTGTGTTTGGGGAAACTGCCCCCCCCCCCCCCCCCCCTACTCTTAAACTGTCTTTAAGAGTAATTATTATGCCTACTCTTAGATGGATGTGGCCAATTGTACCCTACAAGGGTAGATTCAGGGTACAGGCTCATTCTAACGGTGCAGTAACACCTGCCTGCTGAGTGTTTGAACACTGTGGTGTGTTACTGCCAGGCTGGAACAAAAGCCTACACCCCACACCAGCCCTCTGTGGATAATAGATGCCACCCCAGCAGAGTTGAGTGTTGAGTAGTATAATATGTGACACGTTCTAGTCTTTTGGTCCGCATATCGGCAACCAATCCAAATGTCCCGACTTTAATTTTGAAACACGTAACTACGTTTCAAAATTGTTGAGAATCACAACACAAACTCGCTAGTCAAGCCCAAACTACTGCAACGAAATGGATTGGGTGAGTAATCCCCACTGCTACCTAGTTAACTATAACACTACTTTACATTGTTAGCAGGCTCACAAAACAAGCTGTGTTAGTTGACTAGCGATGTGTCATTGATTTTCAACAACGCGGAAATGTATTCACATTTTTAGAAAGAAAAGTCAGATCATTACATCAGATCCCGACACGAGGACCAAAGCATTAGAACGTGTCACATATGTGCACTGTTCATGAACGATCCTGTGCCCCCCCCCCCCTCTCTCTCTCCTTCCCCAACAGTGTTTGTCTTCAAGCCCAGCGAGCCTCGGCCTCTCTTTTCCCAGAAGGCTGTGTGTGCGGGCCGGGTGCAGCACGCCGTCTTCGCCCCGCGGGAGGAGATGCTGGAGAGCTGCGAGGAGCACGCCCAGTGGCTCAACCGTTCCCAGCTCTACTTCCTCACACAGCACATGGTGAATATGACTCCCTGACCCCTGACCCTGTCCCTGTCCATAACCGCTCCCAGCTCAACTTCCTCACACAGCACATGGTGAATCTATCTCTCTCTCTCTCTCTCTCTCTCTCTCTCTAGGACCTGCAGACCTTCAGCACTAAGACAGAGGAGGACAGGCTGGTGGCGTCTAGTAAACATGTAAGATTCTTGTTTTGTTAAAAAGCTGCCAAATATCCTGGCCTGGTGCGGTCCAGTGGTCCAGCACCATGGCCTACAGAGCACACACGTGTGACGAAGTCTAATGCTTTGGTCCTCAAAGACTAATTTAACCCATTAGTTCCAAGTCGTCACCTTCTTAAAATAATGGCTTGCGTCATATTGTATATATATGGGACACGTTCTAATGCTTTGGTCCTCATGTCGGGATCTGATGTAATGATCTGACTTTTCTTTAGAAAAATCTGACTACATTTCCGCATTGTTGAAAATCAACGACACGTCGCTAGTCAACTAACACAGCTTGTTTTGTGAGCCTGCTGACAATGTAAAGTAGTGTTATAGTTAACTAGGTAGCAGTGGGGATTACTCACCCAATCCATTTCATTGCAGTATTTTGGCTTGGCTAGAGAGTTTGTGTTGTGATTCTCAACAACGTTGAAACGTAGTTCCGTGTTTCGAAAGAAAAGCCTGAACGTTTGGATTGGTTGCCGACATGCAGACCAAATGATCAGACTGTGTTACATATGCCCATGTCGGCATGTGTTAGAATCCGGCCCATGCCCTGCAGACGTACCCTTACTACCCATACTTTCCTGTCTTTCTCCAACGACTCTATCCAATAAATAATTTAATCAAAATATTTGAGTGGGACTCCCTCACTCAAAGAAGCGATCTTTAAAACGTTGTAAAAATGTTGCCTGTTGCCTTAAGTCTCTCTCCTGGTTGTAAAGGTCTCTGAATGTACAGCGTTCTTCACTTCCTCGGTTGTTTACCATAACTCTCTTTTTCAGCTCGTGATCGACGACAGCGTCGCCATGACGCCGTTCTACCTGTTGCTAGGGAAGCACAGGCAGCAGCAGCAGGACGGCCTGGTCGACCCCCTGGCTGAGAGGACCCAGCTCCCACAGGGGTCCATTGCTATCAAGGAGGTGTGTGTGTGTGTGTGTGTGTGTGCGCGCCCTCGCAGAGTTAGTTCCATTCTCTGAGAAGCATCTACACCTAAATAGTGCATGTACAGATCCCTAATCCTATACACACACACACACACTGCTAATTGTATCCAGTCTTATTTGTCACTTGTACTATTGTCACTTTTTATCTTGAGTTATGCCTGTTGCCTTATTGTCTTGTGCTGCAATGTCAGGAACCAAAATGTTACTCTTACACACTCTCTCCCTCCCCTCTTTCTCTCTCTCTCTCTGTCTCCCCCCCTCTCCTCTCTCTCTCTCTCTCTCTCCCCCCCTCTCTCTCTCTCTCTCTCTCTCCCCCCTCCCCTCTCTCTCTCTCTCTCTCCCCCCCCTCCCCTCTCTCTCTCTCTCTCCCTCTCTCTCTCTCTCTCTCTCTCTCTCTCTCCCCCCTCCCCTCTCTCTCTCTCTCTCTCTCTCTCTCTCCCCCTCCCCTCTCTCTCTCTCCATCAGCTGCTGCACACCCCGGCTCACGTCCTGCCCTCCGCGTCCGTCCTCTGCTCCATGCTGGTGCGCTCCCTGCTCCTCTCCAACACGGAGGCCAGGTGAGTTAACGGACGGCTAACATGTCCTTCTCCCACCTTCCTGAGTCACCTTCCTGAGTCACCTTCCTGAGTCACCTTCCTGAGTCACCTTCCTGGGTGTTCTCTGGTGGCTCACTGACCAGTAAGGTTCACATGCATGCCAGGGGGGTATTCCATCAACGTTGCTAAAGGGAAACCCAGGATTTTTGTCTGGCGGGATTCATCCAAAAATAAACCTGGATTTCCCTTTAGCGACGTTGATGGAATACTCCGCCTGGTCTAAATGAGATGTGTAGAATGTGATCAAGCAGACGTTATCTGTCCAAGGATTGGAGTTGTGCATCATGGCACGATGCTGCTTTCCTTAATGTTTTTTAAGTGTTAACTTAATGGGTTTAAGTTTAATTCTGTGATTTCACTCGACATTGGGTGTTTGTTGTCCCACGGTGTGCACACAATCTGGTGTCCGTGTTGACGTTTCTCAGGGTCAAAGGTCACTCAGCTATATGGCTGCGGGGTGATGTCGGAGATAAGCTGTGGGAGAATAGCTGCCGGTCTCTGAAAACAACGTTTTAACTTTGTTCAGGCCGAGGGTGAATAAAATCGCCCGAATTCTCAACATTCTAGATTTGCTAAAGACTGACTTCATTCCACGAAAATGCATAAATTATTATGCTTCATTTTGTAGCCAATTAAAGTGTTGTTGCTAGGTAAACACCATACCATATAGAACACTCTAGGTGTTCTACTGTTTGGCAGTTGGTGAGTTAAAGCTGAAAGCTGCAACTTAAGAAGTATCCGAATGCTTTGACCAGTGGGGCGTATGACAAATTGAAATTCCACACCAACTTAAATGTTCACTTGGTAACACGTTTTTTCTTTTTTAACGCGTGCTTTTATGAAGTGCTATAGAGCCCTAATCTCATGGTGCCTTAGATGCAGTCATGGGGCATAATAATGACACTGTGATTATATAAGAAAGCAGACACAATGGCTGTTATATGTACCGCAAATATATATAACAGCTAAAAGTTTCTCCATCTTCCGTTGGAGACTGAAGACCCATCTCTTCAGGTTACACCTCAACTGCTCCTCCTGAGACATCTACTTCCCCCCCAGCACTGTGCCTCCTGAGACATCTACTACCCCCCTGTACTGTGTCTCCTGAGACACCTGCTTCCTCCTATACTGTGCCTCCTAAGGTTCCTACTCCCCCCCCCCGCCCCCTTTCTTCTTCTATTACAACGACTGCCAATGGTCCATGAGCTAGATTATTCTCCCTGCTACGACTGGTGAATTGATGATTCACTTGCTTAGTCAAATGTATTAATTGTAAGTTGCTTTGGAATAAGGCGTCTTCTGCTAAATGCCAAAATGTTCCTCGTGTCCTTCCTATTGCTTTTATGTTACGTATTCCTAATGCCCTTTGGCTGCGTACTAGGTGCTATGAATGAGTCCTTACCGTTTACTGTGTTCATTTGATTCGTTTCGTTTCGTTTGATTTCGTTATTTAAGTAAATTAGAATGGACTCTTGAAAGTACCTGGTCAAATAAAGGTTAATTAACAGTACAGTCAAATAGATTTGAGATTTTGACTGAGATGAAAATAGGCTAATATGCCTCTGGAAGACAAGAGTCTGGAGTGGCAACCTGCTGAAGTCTATCGGTCTGGTCAGCAAATCTCTGGATATAAACCCCGATAACCCAGATGTGTTATTCATAGATGCTTCATCTATGAATACTTGTGCTTTGTCATGCTGTGTCATGCTTAATCGCAGGTCCAGTCAGTTCTTGCCACATCACTAACACTGGTCTTTTTTTCTTTCTTTGCTTTGACTGCTAAAGAGAGGAAAACAAAGCCGAAGAAGAGGAAATGGAGAGCGTTAAAGAGGAAGAGGACTCTGAGGAGGAAGCTGACCCTCGTGACTTGAGGCAGGAGCCGGTCAGAAGGGCCCCCACCGAGGATTCTGGGACGCCGGTTCTCACCAAAGCCCAGGAGAGGGAACTGAGGAGAGTTAGGAAACAAGATCACTGCTGGCTCAGCAGCCTCCTGGACTCCTAACCGTGACCATGCACAATAACACACACACAATAACACACACACACACATGACTCTGCCAACTCATGCTTTTCCAAGATCTCGTTTTGTCTCAATAAATGGATTTCAGTTTTTGAAAAATGTGTCAAGCTTACAGTTTCTTGCATATTAATAATACGATACCTACTAATGTATTTGGTTTTTTCTCCTCTATAATACGCAACTTTATTGAACTGTGAAAGATTACCTTGTTCTGGCCCACACCACAGAGACCCACCTGTGCCATACACTGGTCACACTTCTCTCTCTACCTCGCTGTCCTTTGTGTTGCATAAAGAACAAATAGCAGGGTTCCCACGGGTCCTTGAAATCCTTGAATGTTTGTGAATTTGAGAAAAAAAAAGTCAAGGTCTTAAAAGTTTTTGAAAATAGACATGGGTCATTGAAAGTGCTTGAATTCCTCTCTCTCTCTCTCTCAATTTTTTTCACATTTTTTTTACTTAGCTCATCAACTGGTAAATAAGTCTCTGTATTGCTTAACTTAACACATATTTCACTATATATTGTTTTACTGTGCTGTGGTAGAGAAGGCAAGAGACCATCTAGTGTTCACACATTCAAGCGTCTCTTTTTAATTGTTGTCTGTGAGCGGATAGTTCCTAATATAAATTCTCATCTAGGAGGTCTGTCTCAAACTATGCCGTGTTGGGATCTTGAATTTGAGGGAATTTAGTCTTGAAAGTCCTTGAAAGGTGTTTGAATTTGATGTTTCAGAAGGTGTGGGAACCCTGGAATATGAAAGGTGGATGCAGGGCTTTTCTCCTGAGGAGAGGACCTCTCTGGAAGATGGAGCGTTTTGCTTTTATTTTCTCCACATCTGAAATTAGCTTTTTTTTTTTTTTGCCTTAATCCCTGACCTTAGTTTTGTCTAATATAAGTATTATATGGATAGGTTATCTAAACCCTAATACCCATTTAGCTGTTCAATGGTCATTTCAATTAATGATACACTGGTTCTTAATGAACTTAAATGTCTTATGTTTCATTAGTCTTAACTATCACACTTGTGTCATTTATAGGGCTGCTTTCCCAGACCCTCACTAAGCCTAATCCTATTTTTCAATGGAGATTTTCCTTTTTCTATTTTAGATTGAAAGTGTGATTTAGTCCTGCACTCGTCTTAATCTGTGTCTGGGAAACCACCCCATGATGTCATAATCCAAGGATTAAATCTTTTTTTAGTTAATTGTATCTAATCAGTAGGGGTGTAACGGATCACGGATAATCCGTGATCCGTTCGGATCGCCCTCCACGGTTCGGAACGCATGTGTACCGCGGATCAATAGCAAAATCGTTTTTTTTTTTTTTTTCCTTTTTTTTTTTTTTTTTTTTTTCTTTCCTAACACCAGGGGAGCCACCCCTCCTAAATTTCGTTGTTTGGTACCTGTACTGTAGCAATGACAATAAAGACCATTCATTCATTCAAATGTAACCGGTAGAAAAACAATCATGTGCGCTTTATTCTCACTCTCTGCATGCGTACTGAGTTGACAACAACATTCATTCACTCATCTCTGTCCCACTTATATCACGTCATATCACCCGCTAAGCAGCCTGGGTGATTGTGTAAACACACAAAAAAAGTACTCTGTTACGTACTCACTCCACGTGAAGCTGGGAATCCACAGCAACAAGTATGGCGAGTGCTAGCAACGTTGGCGAACTGGAAAGGCCTCCCTCGTCATTGAAATCACATGTATGGGAGCACTTTGGCTTCCCTGTTACTTATAATAATGATGGAAGGAGGGAGGTCGATAAGAAAGTTACGGTGTGTACCCTCACGTTGCCATGATGGCAAGACGCTACCTGGCTGTGCCGGCTACTTCAGTTCCTAGCGAGAGGGTGTTCTCCACAGCAGGAGACATAGTGACTGACGGGTCTGCCCTCTCCCCAGACAATGTGGACATCCTCATCTTTTTGAAAATGAATATGAAGTTATAAGCTTGAGGCTGCTTTGCTTTATTTACTTTTTTTTCTTACCATGTTTAAAGGATTTCACTTTATTATTTAGGTAAAGTTAGGTTTCACTTGGCAACCAGATTGCAGCAGTGATGTTATATATATATGTTGTTATATATAGATGTTATATATATGTGATATATATATCAGTTTTGACATCTTGAATGTTGTTTTTTTGTTTCACACATTAAAAGTGGTGTTTTTACAGAATTCAAGGAAAATGTTGTTTTTATTAAAAAAAAATAATGTTTTGTGTTGATCCGAAAAATGATCCGATCCGTGACTCAAAATCCGTGACACGATCCGATCCGTGAGTTAGGTGATCCGTTACACCCCTACTAATCAGTCCATTATGCCCCCTTTCAGATCATTTTTTAAATAATTATGGTAAAATTGTGTTAAATCAGGTTCTCTAGACATTACAAAGCGTGGTCCATGAGGATACATTATTTACTGTGCCGTGTGTAAGTAACGGGATGGGGAAGACTTGTTTTCTTCTCTTGGCTCTGTACAAAAGCTTGGATTTGAAATGCATGTTCATGTTCAATTGGATTTAAATCTGAAGATTGGCTTGGCCAGTCAATAACATTACACTCTTTGGCCCTGAAAAAAGCGTCCTAGTTGCTATGGCATTAGGGTTTGAGTCTTTATCCTCCTGGGTGGTGAAGCGCCATCCAATCAAATTGCTTGTACTTGAGCAGACGAGATGTTTCTTGCTGTTGTCAGCAGTTATCATCAATTAAGACAAGTTAGCCAGTTGTTATTATGGTGAGCATTGTTCGGTCATCTCCTGTGGAAGTCTTCCTGTCTGTCTCAGCCTGTCTGTCTGTCTGTCCTCTAACACTAACCCAGGTCTGTCTGTCTGTCTGTCCTCTAACACTAACCCAGGTCTGTCTGTCTGTCTGTCCTCTAACACTAACCCAGGTCTGTCTGTCTGTCCTCTAACACTAACCCAGGTCTGTCTGTCTGTCTGTCCTCTGTGGAAGTCTTCATGTCTGTCTCAGCCTGGGTCTGTCTGTCTGTCCTCTAACACTAACCCAGGTCTGTCTGTCCTCTAACACTAACCCAGGTCTGTCTGTCCTCTAACACTAACCCAGGTCTGTCTGTCTGTCTGTCCTCTAACACTAACCCAGGTCTGTCTGTCTGTCTGTCCTCTGTGGAAGTCTTCATGTCTGTCTCAGCCTGTGGTCTGTCTGTCCTCTAACACTAACCCAGGTCTGTCTGTCTGTCTGTCCTCTAACACTAACCCAGGTCTGTCTGTCTGTCTGTCTGTCCTCTAACACTAACCCAGGTCTGTCTGTCTGTCTGTCCTCTAACACTAACCCAGGTCTGTCTGTCTGTCTGTCCTCTAACACTAACCCAGGTCTGTCTGTCTGTCCTCTGTGGAAGTCTTCCTGGTCTTTCTCAGCCTGTGGTCTGTCTGTCCTCTAACACTAACCCAGGTCTGTCTGTCTGTCTGTCCTCTAACACTAACCCAGGTCTGTCTGTCTGTCTGTCCTCTAACACTAACCCAGGTCTGTCTGTCTGTCTGTCCTCTAACACTAACCCAGGTCTGTCTGTCTGTCTGTCCTCTAACACTAACCCAGGTCTGTCTGTCTGTCTGTCCTCTAACACTAACCCAGGTCTGTCTGTCTGTCTGTCCTCTAACACTAACCCAGGTCTGTCTGTCTGTCTGTCCTCTAACACTAACCCAGGTCTGTCTGTCTGTCTGTCCTCTGTGGAAGTCTTCCTGTCTGTCTCAGCCTGTGGTCTGTCTGTCCTCTAACACTAACCCAGGTCTGTCTGTCTGTCTGTCCTCTGTGGAAGTCTTCCTGTCTGTCTCAGCCTGTGGTCTGTCTGTCCTCTAACACTAACCCAGGTCTGTCTGTCTGTCTGTCCTCTAACACTAACCCAGGTCTGTCTGTCTGTCTGTCTGTCCTCTAACACTAACCCAGGTCTGTCTGTCTGTCTGTCCTCTAACACTAACCCAGGTCTGTCTGTCTGTCTGTCTGTCCTCTAACACTAACCCAGGTCTGTCTGTCTGTCTGTCCTCTAACACTAACCCAGGTCTGTCTGTCTGTCTGTCCTCTGTGGAAGTCTTCCTGTCTCTCTCAGCCTGTGGTCTGTCTGTCCTCTAACACTAACCCAGGTCTGTCTGTCTGTCTGTCCTCTGTGGAAGTCTTCCTGGTCTTTCTCAGCCTGTGTTTGACCTCTCTGCTGACCTTACCAGTGGTTATTTATTTATGTTTAATGATGTTCCAAACTGTTGATTTTGGCAAGCCTACGGTTTTGGCTACTTTTTAAATTTATTTTTTAATTGTCAGCCTAATAATGGTTTCCTTAACTTTCATTGTTTGTTTAAAATGATTAACAGTAGAGGAACTGTGCAGTGGGGGGGAGGAGGTCCTCATTAACTTCATAGTAATTGTAACAAATGTGTCACGGTCCCATTACTTACGCAGGCCACTGTACATTAACACTGTTGTATGCTGTTGCCCCACGACCAGTCAGTCACAGTCTTGTCCTACATAAAGCATGTGAACTGAAATTGTTACTTAAAGCTGGAAAAACCGTAAAGCTGGAAAAACCATGTACAGCATGTACAAGCATGGATAAATGTAGCTGATGATTTATGCATAATACCAAATGCAAAAACCAATGCCTAGGTATTTATAAGTGGGGACACATTGTACATATTATGGAACGCGGATTGGTTCTCCACCCACGCAAGCCTTTGAAGAGGATTTAAATCAAAATTCACACTTCCCAAAGCTAACAAGGCAGGTGACAGCTGCAAAATTCACTGGACAGATGAATTATCCCCCGAAACTACTGAAAAGCAGCCAACTGAAGTCCTCGTTAGCACCGTTAGCATCATTAGCAACAGGTAGGCCCGAGCCATGGGCTTGCATGACTAAACAGAGCCGAGATAGGAGTCTGAGACACCGGCCCGCAGAGCAGCGAGCTGGCATGACTCCCAAGGCCCGAGATAAGAACATCAGAGTCACGCCAAGATTTCCCAGGCCTGGGAATCACGTGACTCCCCGGCCCCCCCCCGGTGACTCCCCGGCCCGCAGACACGAGCTCAAGGTCACCCCCTCCTTCTTCTACTTCTCTGTGTGACATGCAGCGGATGAAACAGACTTCACCTCCAAAAGATACTTTGTTGATTGGAGACTCGGCGATCAGAAACGTAAGAGGTAAAAAATTACATATCCACTGTCTTCCTAACCTAACGGTCTCAGAAATAACAAAAGATTTGGAAGAAACACTGTCTAAAAACCCAGACACAAAGCGTCTTGTATTACATGTGGGACAAACCGATTCACGTAAAATGGGCTCAGTAGACTTGAGACGTGATTTCATGGAACTTTTCAATAGACTTGACAAGCTTAAGATTGAGACATTCATCTGTGGACCGCTACCCACTGTTGACAGAGGTAACCTGGAATTCAGCCGGCTCCTAAGCCTTAACACGTGGCTCTCTGGTGCGTGCCAACTTAAAAGGCTGAAATTCATTGACCACTGGAACATATTCTGGAGGCAGAGAGACCTATTCAAAAGAGATGGCCTCCACTTAAACAAATCGGGAGAATACCATTTAATGAACAACATACTCTTCAACCTCATAAACTCTGCTCCCCCTTCCCTCGATGCTCTTAAACCAACTGAAAGGCCTACAGCGCAGGATTCTTCAGACTCAGCACAGGCAGCTGAACTGCTCACAGTGGATAAACTCTCCCCACAGTCCTGCGACTCATCACAGCCTACAGTAAAGGGCCCTCCAAACTCATCACAGCTGGCTGACCTGAAGGATGACCTCAGCCAGCTGATGGAGCTTACAAAGGCCAGCTTAGTGTCTGTCACAAAGAGTCGGCTCTTGGCATCCCTCGTGCTATCGGCTGGCCTGGACCCTTCTCAGCAGTCAGAAGTGCGTGCTGCAGATGACTTATCAATCTCCCCATCGCAACTGCCTAAACTGCGCTCCACAGTCGACAGGGCAAAACTAATCATTAGCCAACTCGTTGAACCCCCACTAAGGCGACGGTCCAGCCCCTTTTCTCTCCCCCCACCCTCCCTCCCTGCCCCCGACCCCCCAAACCACTCTACCCCAAACTCCCAGAGACACTCATCCACTGAGTCCACTGAGCTCTCCTTCCTCCAACTCACGCCGTTCCTGCCTTTCTCAGCTAGGTTATAGAAAATGGTGAAGACAGGAGTAGAGCTCACCCCGAAAGCTGCTCCATCTCTCCATTCTACAACACCTGGCCCCACACTCCCTGCGACGCCAGCCTCATCAACAATGCCAACCTCATCAACAATACCCATCGCCCCACCCCGACACCACAGGATGCTATCTACAACACCCATCGCCCCACCCCGACGCCACAGGATGCTATCAACAACACCCATCCCCCTCCCCCGGATGACACCCATAATCAGTTGATGCTCTAACAGTCCCTGCTTCCATAGAGTTGATACCATTGACATTCCTGATATAAAGCTGGGACTCTCAACTCTTGCTATCCCTGTTCATATCAGTAACAGAACAGTTAATTGCAAGTCTAAATGCTTTATACACCCCTCAAATTTAATTTCTATACCCTGCCACACACAGCCCACACAGAGACCAAACACAAAACGACTCAAGCTAGCACTTTTCAATGCCAGATCCTTAGCTAATAAGTCTCTCTTAATCAACGACTTGATTAGCTCCTATGAACTAGATTTCTTATTTATCACTGAGACCTGGTTAGATAAAGATAACAAGACACCAATTCTTATTGAGTCAGCACCCCCCAATTTTAGAACCCTAGATGTCGTTAGATCCCACAAAAAAGGTGGTGGAATCGCCTCTTTCTTCCGAGGCAGTTTGAACTGCAAACAGAAATCCTTCTGGGAATTTTTATAATTTGAATATCTTTCAGTTGTTTTTAAATGTTCCACTCGAATTATTTTTATAATTTTATACAGACCACCCCAATACTCTACTAGCTTCTTTAATGAACTTACAGAGCTTCTCTCCATCATTACTACTGAATTTAATGGTCTGATCATTGCTGGTGATTTCAATATTCATGTAGATAACTCAGAGGACAACAAAGCCAAAGAACTCTCTGTTCTGTTAGATGTTTTTGAACTTCAACAACATGTGAACCTCCCTACTCATAATCGAGGTCACACTCTGGACCTTATCATCACCAAAGGCCTAGATATTTCAAATGTTGTTGTAACTGACATTGCCCTGTCTGACCACTGTTGCATATTCTTTGACGTATCTATCTTTCCTGTTATTCAAACTATTTCCAAAAGATATATCAATGAAAAGACCAGTGCACTGTTCACACAGGCCTTTTCCCTAGCCCCCCCCCCCAAACTTCTATTCCAACCTCAGTAAATGACCTTCTACACGATTTCAACTTAAAAATCACAAAAACCATTGATGATATTGCACCCATTAGATCCAAATGCATCTCTGGTAAGCAAAAAGCTCCCTGGAGAACTGCCCCATCCGTAAAGACCCAAAAAAGAGAATGTCGTAAAGCAGAGCGCAGATGGAGAAAAACAAACCTTCAAGTCCACTATGATATCTATAAAGAGAATCTTCAAAACTATAACTTAGAAATAAGAAGTGCCAGGCAATCATTTTTCTCTAAGATCATAAACAATAACATCAATAATGCCCGCATCCTTTTCAGAACTGTTGACAGACTAACAAATCCCCCAACACCCATTGCTCAGGAATTTCACTCAACTAGTAAATGCAATGAGCTTGCATCCTTTTTTAACAATAAAATAGAAACCATTAGACAAGGCATTAGGTCTTCTGTGTCAGGCATGAAAAACATGTCCCCATTAACAACCCCAAATAGGGCGGACATAACAACCATGTCACAATTTAACACCATTGATTACAAGACCCTAGATAAAATCATGTCACGTCTTAAACCATCCACCTGTGCCCTTGATGTCCTGCCAACAAGCTTTTTAAAAAACATATTTAGCTGCATGGCAGGCGAACTAATACAAATAATTAACACCTCCCTTTCATCAGGAATCTTCCCTGAAGCCCTGAAAACTGCAGTTATTAAGCCTCTACTAAAAAAGAACGGCCTAGACCCATTTGTACTAAACAACTACAGACCCATATCAAACCTTCCCTGTACAGGAAAAATTATTGAAATGGTTGCCCACGAACAACTTAGCAATTATTTGACCCTAAATGATCTCTTTGATGACTTTCAATCAGGCTTTCGCCCCCTACATAGCACTGAAACGGCCCTTATTAAGGTCCTTAATGACATTCGCGTAAACACAGACTTAAACCAACAAACCAACAAAAATCTCAGTTTTGATACTACTAGATCTTAGTGCTGCCTTTGACACTGTAGTAGACCATGACATTCTAATAGATAGACTAAAAACCTGGGTAGGACTTTCGGGCACTGCCCTAAACTGGTTTAGATCCTACCTACAGGACAGAAGCTACTATGTCTCCATTGGCAACTTTGTATCTGACCAAATTAAAATGACATGTGGGGTTCCCCAAGGGTCAAACCTTGGCCCCCTTCTATTCAATCTCTACATGCTTCCATTGGGACACATCATAAAAAAGAACAAAATTGCCTACCACAACTATGCGGATGACACTCAAATCTACATAGCCCTCTCACCGAACGACTATAGTCCCATTGACAATCTCTGTAATTGCATTGAGCAAATAAACGCCTGGATGACACAAAACTTCCTCCAACTAAACAAGGACAAAACAGAGATAATTGTATTCGGTGCACCTGACAAAGGATCGAAAGTCAGTGCAAAACTTGATTCTCTCTCTCTTCACACTAAAAAACAGGTCAGAAATCTTGGTGTAATTCTAGACTCCGATCTAAACTTCAACAGCCACATAAACTCGATAACTAAATCAGCCTACTATCACCTGAAAAACATAACAAGAATGAGAGGTTTCATGTCCAAGCAAGACCTTGAAAAACTCATCCATGCATTTGTTTCGAGTAGACTTGATTATTGTAATGGTCTACTAACAGGCCTATCTAAAGGAGCTGTTCGTAAATTGCAGCTCATCCAAAACGCCGCTGCTAGGGTCCTAACAAAAACAAAGAAATTTGAACACATTACACCAATCCTGAGATCCCTGCACTGGCTACCAGTCTCTCAGAGAATTGAATTAAAAATCCTCCTAATTACATACAAATCACAAAATGGTCTTGGACCAAAATACATATCAGATCTCCTCCCACCCTATATTCCCGCAAGGTCCCTAAGGTCAGCTGAGACAAATCAGCTAATAATTCCAAGAGTAAAAACAAAACACGGTGCAGCAGCTTTCAGTCACGCTGCTGCATGCTCCTGGAACAAACTCCCTGAAGAAATCAAACAGGCCCAAACCCTTAAAATATTTAAATCTAAGCTAAAAACCTTCATGTTTTGCACCAGTTATGATTAAACACAAACACTTCTATCAATGTCTTTTTTCCATTAACTATTGTCTT
Source organism: Nansenia antarctica (assembly GCF_963989245.1). Lineage (NCBI taxonomy): Eukaryota > Metazoa > Chordata > Actinopteri > Argentiniformes > Microstomatidae > Nansenia > Nansenia antarctica. Next base: position 38,449,616 of record NC_137677.1, on the reverse strand, counting down.
TTTAAATGTTTTATCTATTTACTTTTTATATTTGCTTTTATTCATTGTAATTTTTATTTTCTTATGCTCCTCTTGCTGTATTTTTAAATAATGCATGTAAAGCACTTTGAATTGCCCCTGTTGTATGAAATGTGCTATACAAATAAACTTGCCTTGCCTTGCCTTGCCTTGATTATAGTGATATCATCTACCACAATGCAATAGCCACTACTCTTAAACCTTTGGATGCCAGCTACCATAGCGCCCTTCGTTTTATCACAGTTCATCATTGCATCCTTTATCAAGAGGTTGGCTGGACCTCATTAAAGTCCTGTAGATCGCATCATTACTCTACTTTTTGTGTACAAAGCTCATAAGCTCCCAGCTTACCTAACCTCATTGAAGTATAAGAACAGAAGTTACCTAACTCGTTCTCATGTGTTATACAAATAAACTTGCCTTGCCTTACCATACCCAACCCCCTGATTACACAAGCTGGGAACAGCACAGCCTTGCTTGCAAAGCTCAATTCCAGGGACAGGTTTAGATCATTTTACATTTACATTGTTGCCATTTAGCAGACGCCTTAATCCAAAGTGACTTACAACAAATACATTTGACTAAGTGAATCATCTATCCACCAGTCATGGCAGGAAAAAGTAATCTATGCTCAGGCCATGGCCATTGGCAGTGTAGCATAGCAGTGTAGCATAGTAATGCTATATTAACAATAGATAAAACTGTACAGGTGGGTAGAGGGGTTGTAGATGTCTCAGGAGGGACAGTTAAGGTGTAGCCTGAAGAGGTGGGTCTTCAGTCTAGGACGGAAGATAGGGAGTGACTCTACAATTCCACCAGCGGGGTGCCATGTAGGCCTACTTCCACCAGCGGGGTGCCATGTAGGCCTACTTCCACCAGCGGGGTGCCAGGTAGTTGCACAATGGCAGCCAGGGACGATTGAGGTGATGGAAGAGAACAGTTTTGTCTGTTGGCTCACATACTGCCAGATCTTTCTCCCCAGCACTGGGATTGGAACCCAGCCACCCTCTGGTTAGGATCCTCAAGGCTGTCTGCCCTATTTGACACATTCATAAACGTTATAATGGTTCCTACTTAGTAGACTGAAGTTTTGCAGCCCAGGGGAAATTAGTTGAAAGCCCTTACTAAGCGTTCTGGAGAAGTGGGTCACGTTTTATTTGTTCCTAGAGTTGAATAAGGAAGTATGCATTGGGCTGATTCTGCGGTGTCCGGTTCCTTCCCGCGTGTTCTGGCCAAGGTCCACCGTGACTCAGGTTGCGTCTTCATGGCCACTGCACCTTCGCCTGAGGGACATCGGGTTCATCAAGAACCCTTCCGTTAACATTCTAGGGAAGAGGTGAAACTGGGTCACCCTTTGTTTCCCTGTTGGGCCGTGGGGATGCTCAGCCATGTTTAGTTTGTTTGTGACGTCATATCAACGGGCTGTAAAGTTAATTATGGAATTTAAATACGGGAAGAAAAGAAAAACATCCACAGAAGGAATATTTATGGTGTCTTTAAGAGCAAATTAGAAATGATCTGTAATGAAATCTTATCTACTGTATGCATACTTATCAGTCCGTAGACTATGGACTTGAGCAAAGTGTTTTCCCCTTTCACCCTGAGCGTTTCTTGATTGCTTGAGCACATTTCTTGAAGCAGTTTCCAAACAGGTTCATGCATTCTCCTAAACAGTAAAGACGTTTGACAAAACACCACATTTCATTTGCAAAATGCACTAAAACTCTCACAACTGTCACAAAAGTGGTTATAAACAGTATGATATTAATTTCATAATGACCGGCTGAATAGTAACTATAACCATCAATATTTTTAAGTATAAATCAAATGCATCTAAAATATTCTGAACCAAGCAGATCATTACAGCAACACAAATTGCATTACTGATTGTCAGTTGGAGTAAACTCAGTATAATGGGAGAAATAGCTATATGCTCCTATAATTATTATGTTGTGCTTGTCAACACTTACTCAATAGACGTTTGTGTCTTGTGTAGTAGGCTATATATGGACTATATCTTAACAGTGTAAAAAAAAAAAACTGTTGTGTGGCCTGGGGTGGTCCAGTGGTCTTGCACCGCGGTCTGTAGTGCACACATATGCCCATGTCGGCATGGGTTCAAATCTGGCCCATGCCCTCTCTCCCTTCTTCTCCTTACTTTCCTGTCTGTCTTCACTATATCTGTCCAATTAAAATGAATAATATGAGTGGGACTACCACACTACAAATTACTTAAAAACAAAAAACAAAAAAACAGTTGTGACACAAATGCGGGTACTCTGACACTAGGGTGTGTGTATGAAATATTAGTGCTATTTTCATGGCCAGAATTCCCAGTGTAACTGATGGCACTTGGCCTCCTCACTGTCATGATGAACATGCCTCTATTACCGCTACTCAGCCCATCTGAGCGCAGACAGGACAGCGCTCCAGTAATTTTGCGGACACAAATTGCCAATAGGCAAAATAATGCCTGCTTTTGGACCTGCGTCCATTTTGCACCAGTTGAAAATAGAGCCCTTTGTCTTTTCCCCCAAACCACGCAAGTATAGGTCATCCAGCTCGGCTTAAAGTCAGTCCATTTAACACTGGCTCCCTGAAAGGGACTTCTGAGGGAAATTAGCAGCTAACCCCACTGTGGAATGTGACCCAGCACAGTAGCAGCCAGGTCAAAGCCAACCAACAGGAGGCCAGCAACTCTTGGGCTTCTCAAAATGGCTGCCAACCTCTCTTGTACAATAGCTAATAAGTTATCACACAAAAGTTGTTTTATTTTTTATTGCATGCAATACAAGCCATATGAATGTCCTTCACTTCAATGAAGTGTAATGCAATTGAATAAGAATAAACCAAAATGTTACGCTTTCAATGACGCAAGCTGTGATTACACAAAGATTTGTTGTTTTACTTATAACAACGATTAATATAACAATGCCTTTTCTGTATTTTCCAAAAATGAGCAAGTATAATGCATCAGCATATTCTACTCAGGATTTTCTTGGGTTATGCAAGAGCATTGCTTGGTACACAGGAGATAGAGAACAATTTCACAAACAAATCTTTCAGAAAACAAATGTTTACACTAGAATATAAAAACAAAAAAAATGTCAAAGACGTAAAAAAGACTTACGACATTTATAGACAATGACAACATAATCTGAAACATACACAACACACAAATACTTTTTATTTTTTTACTTCAACCAGTACAGTGTATCAAATAGTATTTCTGGATGGACAGAACATTTGTTAATTGTATGAAAATACATATTATATATTATGGCCATGTCTGATGAAATATTCCTGAATACACAATCCGAACAAATGAAACTCTGGTCTTTGTGCTCAGTTCTCGAAATTGTGCTTACTTGACATTTGGGGGTATAAACCCATGCCTTAGATCAACACCAAGCGCGGTCTCTGGCATCTCTATACAGGACACCAGCTGCACGAACGAGCCTGCAGACCGGTCTGACTCCACATCTGCCTGTTGAAGGTCTAATACCCACCCAGGGCAAAATAAAGGCCACACTGTTCTCTCCATGAGCTGTGGCCATTCTCATCTCCAACACTAATATTTTCATTACAAAAATTCGCCTTGATCCAGCTACGGTTTTTCTTCATGGAGAAGAGGTTAGTCATAACCCTGCAATCTACTGTGAACAAAATGTGCGCGTTGAAGCAGTCCAAGAGCTTTTTAAAAAATAATAATAAGCAGGCTGCAAACCTTCACAGTGGTGTTTGAATGCACCAGGAGCAACCAACCATCAGACTAGCCCCAAATACCTGAACATGTATAATGGCAGTTACTGGCCAACTGAGATTGCTGACTCTGTACTCTGTAAGCTAACAAGCTAACACTGGGGGATCTAGGAGGGAGGGAGGAGAGGGTGAGGGGGGGGGGGGGTTTAGTGCGGAGGGGGGTGGAGCTTTAGTGTGGTGCAACATGCTGAAGTCATGTCTGAAGGTGCCTGAAAATCGTTTCATTATGGACAGAGTACATTATCTTAATAAAGTGCCTGTGTAACAATCACAATAAAAAAAAATCCCCTTGGACGACTCGACATAAAACCCATGCGTTAGATCAACGCTAACCACGGTATATAAACAAATCAACTGACGACAACTATAGCATAATAATGTTGACTACTGGTAAAGGAACTGAGAAGTACGAGTACAATCTCAACAGGGTTGGAGATCTTTAAATATATACTGGTGACTACGATAGTGTTAGAGTGTACGACGCTACGTAACTACACACCAATCGTATTTGGAATGCTTATAAGACAGAAAACAACAGGTTTTCCCTCAATTCCTTTAAGCTGTATAATAACTTCCACTTTGGTTACTGAGAATATCATTGATGTGAATGCATAGAGATATGACAATACTGATGATAATGAGAATATATAAGATAAACTTATAAAATATCTGCATTCCTGAATAAATAATTTCCATAACCCTTATAACCATGCATTTAAGAGATATATCCCAAACCTGCGTTAAAAACTTGACAAGCCAGAAAAGGTTTCTCACTGGTGGAGGTTAAAAACTAAAACAAAAATTGGTTAATTACTTAAGGGAACGTAACTAGTATTCTGAAATGCTAATTTCTGTCTACAGAAGTTCTACAGCACCAATAAAGCCACTGAGAAACAGATAACTTCGAGAAACGAGAATCCCTCCGCCGCCACTTTGACGCTGTAATGTCATTCCAACAGCACTAGAGCCACAGAACATACTTCAGCAGCAAGCAGCTGTAACCGTGGCGACTGCGAGCAGCAGTACCTCCAATGTTTCTCCCTCATTCAGCATTTAGCAGAAGCACCTTGCATGACAGCAACAGCTAGGTTGAGGTATTGGAAAGAGAGAAATAGGGAGAAGTGGTGTTTTTTTGTTCGTTTTTTTTGTTTTATCTTGTGTGACACCTCTCTAGGGTAAGCTATTTGTCACAGAGTGGTCTCAATATTGGCAGCTACCATTACTTCCCCTCCCTAAGGGGGATAACGCTATCGTCAATGGCCCAAAAAAAAACGGACAGTGCACACTGAGGGTTAGACACGAAAGTAGTACTTAAGTGTTAGCATTGTTAGCTAGCAGTATCAACCAACGTTACTCTTTGCATTAGTGCTGTGTGGCGGCTGAAGGCAAGCAGGTCAACAGCTTAAAAACGCTGGTCCACCAAGCCCATGGTCAGAGGGACGTCGGAGGGGGCGTAAAGTTGCAGAGATAAAAAAAAAAGCAAGGGACACTCAGGGTCTCTCTTTCTGGTTTTACATAGTGGTGGGAAGATGGGGGGAAGGGTTAGGATCCGCCTCCGTCGTCTTCTGCTCAGGTGTCCAGCAAAGGAACAGGCGGCCCCGAAGGCTCTTCCAGGCGAACCTGAAGTACATCATGTGGCCCATGGCCACGAAGGAGACGGAGATGAGGACGAGCAGGCCGAAGGCCTCGGGGTTGGGGGCCAGAATCACCATGATGAAGTGCAGAAGGTCCAGGAGGTAGTTCATGGAGTTCTGGACGCCGTTGATGAGTCCCCTCTCGGACTCGATTACATTCTCCTGGATGAGCTGGGTCACAGTCAGGTCAAAGGACCACAGACCTTGAGAGAGAGAGGGGGGGGGGGGGGGGAGAGCAGTTGAAAAGTAGTACAGTAATTCAGGAAGGACAGGAAGTGTACAGTCATGTTTTACAGCCACATAAAACCCCCCACGGGACAGCCAACAGATACCCAGTTTGACTGTAATTATCAGCCGATATTGGCGTCAAAGGTTGCCAATAGTGCTCTTCCCCAGAGACCAATGGACGGAGACTGGAAATATTTCAAATATGTACAAGCATGTTGTTACTGGCCTGGGGTGTCTAGGGGACTGATTTTTTTCTCTCTTTTTTTCCTCTCTCTCTCTCTCTGGTGGCTGCCTCTTTGAATCGTGCATGCATGCAGAAACACAACAGCTATGTCTGACACAATTGTGCTTACTTTACATTCAGAGGTGGAAACCCATGCCTTAGATCAACACTAAGCACTGTTTCTGGTATCTCTATACAGGACACCAGCTGCACTAACGAGCCTGCAGACCGGTCTGACTCCACATCTGCCTGTTGACGGTCTAATACCCACCCAGAGCAAAAATTAAAGGCCACACTGTTCTCTGGCTAACACTGGGGGAACTACTGTAACGAACAGCGGGGTAGGTAGAGTAGCTTTCCTGAAGCGGGTATCGAACTCACAAACACCCGACCTTACAAACTGGATGTGCTAGCTACAACAAGCTAACTACAACAGGCTAGCCACAACACCAAGAGAGCTAACTCCCTTGCGGCAGAGCCGCTAACGGGCCTCACACAGGATCATTACATGCGCAGTATTAGGCATGTGAGTGAGCGAGAATGTCTATATTTACCATCTATGTGCCATTCGTTGGCAAACCAGAACCGTAGCTGAGCTCTGCAGTTGCTTTGGGCATGGGGGTGGTTAGGTACTATTATGCTTAAATGCTCACAAGCTCGTCAGCCTGAAAGAGGAGAGAGAGAGCGCACATCCTGCTGGTCTAGCAGATCAGCCACTGTTGACATGTTTGTCACTTTAGTTATATGGACATCTGAGGATGTTGTGCAACTTCAGGAGCGATGGCAGAATATGAAACCACTGTGTGCTTAAACTTTCCATTATGATGGATCTTCATGGAGCATACTGTTTACCCTGGTGTATATTTGTTCCCTGGCTGTAATCTGGAAACTAATGGCAGGAGGATGAGGGGGGGGTGCGGTATTGTGATATTGCTCAACTTGGAGCCTTCCCTCTTACTTTATATTGTCTCCAGATGGACAAATAGGCTGCCAGCTTAGCCTACTAAATGCATTAACTCATTAAGCGCCGAGGCGGGTGAATCAAATCAACATTAAATTGTCAAGATTTTAGAATGCCATGGGTGACTTTATTCACCAAAAATGCATACATGATGATGCTTCATTTTGTAGCCAATCGGATGTTGTTTCTAGGTCAATACCACATAAAACACTTGGCACTCTAGGTGGTGAGTGTTCCGGAATGCTTTATGACAGTTTAGATAAGATTAGATTAGATTCAACTTTATTGTCATTGCAGAGTACAAGTACCAGACCTACGAAATGAAGTTTAGCATCTAACCCGAAGTGCAAATAGTGATATAAAACATGACAGTGATAGGTACAGTATGGCAAGTACGGTAGTTAGAGGTATATATAGAGTTATGAGCTATGTACAGTATGGTATGTACAGATTAGTGGGTTAACACTTCCTGAAACACGAACAGGTCCACAACAATGTTGTTAGCGCCATGTTCTACCAACTAAGCCACATGAAAACACACCGTCTTAGGTGGTTGTGTGAGTGTTCTGGAACGAGTGGAGGCAGCACACATCAAGCCGTTTGTGACAGCAGCTGGTGAAAGCGGGAACAAGTCGGCAACTGACCAAACCTTCAGACTTTTATTCTGAAAAATGTAAAGAAATGTCAACGTTGTCGAAAACTGTTCCCGCTTCCGCTTTCACCTTCGCTGCCGTCACATTTTTTTTACCAAGACACAGTTACTCACCAAGTCTAGCAGCAATGACCCCAGCAAACAGCAGGCTGACGGATAAGTAGTTCTGCAAAGGAGGCATGTTCTTGGGGTCTTGCGGCCCGGTCAAACCCGAACCGTTAACGTAGCCACCGCCGGTCAGCACGCTCTGGTGCTCGCTAGCGTCCGGCAAGTTGCCGCCGCCGCCGCTGCCGTCCCCGAAGAGGTGGCTGACGATGTCGTTGAAGGGCGAGACGCTGAGGTCGAACGGACTCCCCGGGGCGAAGACCGACGCCACGCACAGCATGAGGCAGGACAGCTGGACCGCGCCCGAGATGAAGCCCGTGCGGATCAGACCGCACTTCTTGCGCACCCAGGTGAACGCCACTGTGCCGCAGATGCCCGACACGGCCGAGGCGCCCATCAGCAGGCTGAGCACGGAGCCGTTGAGGTTCTGCGTGTAGGCGTAGCCCGTGGTGATGCAGTCGAAGCCCAACACCGTCATGTAGAGGAAGGAGAGGGACATGCCGGCGAAGAAGATGGACTGGTTGTAGTAGGCCACCCAGCCGTCACGCAGGGTGCGCAGGGGCTCCTTCACCTGGGGACAGCAGCTGCCTCCGCCCTGCTTCTTCTTCTTCTTCTGGTCCACCAGCGCCGTCTCGTTCATGAGCTGGGAGGCCTCGACCGGGCTCTGGCCGTTCTCCAGGTCTGCAGGAGGACGGGAAGAGAACGGGGTTAGTGGTGGTGCGTGGGGATAATGGGGAAAAAAGAAGCCTCCACACCCAACTAAACATCAACCATGTAACCGCAGGATTCCCGGTTCAATTCCGGCCGCGGACATATCCTGCATGTCATCCCTTCTCTCTCTGTCTCTCACCCATCCTTTCTGTCAAATCTCTACTGTCTCTATCACAATAAAAATCTAAATATGAGTGGGACTGCCCCACTCATAAGAAATAACTTTTTTTTTAAAAGAAAAGAAGGTCATAAGTTAAAATCTGGAATCTCTAATTGTAAGTCACTTTGGATAAAAGCGTCTGCTAAATGGTTAAAATGTGAATATGTAAATGGCACAGAGATGGGTGCCAGTTTGAATGACCATATGACTGATAAGTTATAACAGATCGAATCATACTGTAGCATACGCCAACTAGGGCTGGGTTCAAAAAATCGATTTCCCGATTCTGAATCGATCTTCATTAAATGAGCGATTATCGATTCATAAATCCCGAGATCGATCTTTCATTTATTTTTTATTTTTTTTATTTTTTTTGCTTGCAGCTTCAACCCGCAACGAGATCTCGTGGCCAGATCTCGCGCTACAAGAATGTATCATATCTCACGCAACGTGAGGTCTCAACACTAAAATCTAAAAACATGGCGATGGCAGGGACACTCAAGTCACCACCAGGCTTAAAGTCAGATGTCTGGGTGCATTTTGGATTTAACAAATGTGACGATAGAGATGAGCTGGACAAAAGCAAAGTCATATGTAAATAAAAAGTACATTCATGTAACTGCTTTGGAGTCAATTCATTGATATGTTTAACAATGCTACATGTTATAGGGTTCCTTGAACCATTTATAGCATTAGTTCGGAGAATCTCTTTCATATTCAAGCAAAAAATGTATATTGTAACTAGATCGAATCGGAATCGAATCGAATCGTGAATCGAATCGGGAGCTGTGAATCGGAATCGAATCGTTTTGGGAAATCAGTGGCGATACCCAGCCCTAATGCCAACCTCACAACGTTTACAGCTCTTCCACCCTCTCAGATTCAAGCATGTATCACCTTCTGTGTAAATAAGCAAAGGAAGCTCTGCCGCTCGTAAAAAGCAGTTTTGTGCTTTACAGTTTAACAACTCACTCTCTCATGACGTGTGGAAACTAGGGCTGTTAAGTATATTAGATTCATCGGACCGATTAAACAACTAATGCCTTAGACCGTACTGGATTAAGTGTTGAACAGATTTAATTTTCAGTGGAGGAAAGGAAAGTGGAGGATAAAAATAAATTAACAGTATCGTGTATTGAGTACACAAATATCCATCTTAGATGGATGAACATGGAAAGCATGAGAAATATTATGCTAGATTCTGATTATTAAATACATTAACATTAAAATTAAATGGTTAGTTAATGGCGGTGATGTTGATTGTTCAAATGGTAAAAAAATATTACCTTGTCAGCACCTCAGTTCGTAGATGCTACATACCGTCTTGGTGCACCTGGTGCAGATAGGTCAATAACTGTAAAACCGTTTTTCACTAAATTCAAAATGGTGGTAACCTTTTTGTTCATTGTGATTTTTTTATTTATCTGAACCATGTTTTTATTTATCTTTCCTTATTCTGTAAAGAAGAGTGTGCTACATTTGCTTGTATGAACATGTGCTATATAAATAAACTTGACATAAGAGGGACCTATGTACCAAATTTGGTGAGTCTAGATCACTGGGTTAGGGAGATATGGCCTTTCAAAGTTGGCCATTTCAAACACTTGTTATAGCTCCCCATTAGGCCAATGGGGGAAATATTACATTTGGGGATAGTGGCCACCACTATGAGAGACAGAGCTACAGCGTCCTAACAATAATTAAAACCCTAACCATAACAATAGGTAAGGTGTAGACCCCTAAAAACACAATAAATAACAATATAATCATCAACCTGTTAGTCTGGATTTGTATGTAATGTAAGACCTGGGGGGTATTCCATCAACGTTGCTAAAGGAAAATCCAGGCTTATTTTTGATAGTTTTTTGATCATTTGAATCTGCGGCAATAATAAGCAGAAAATAACAAAAACATAAATCATTTCATTTGGGGCCCATATGTGATCGCCCTACTTCGTCCGATCACAAAACGTAAATAAAGTTGTTTATTATTATTATTATTATTATTATTACTACTACCTGTGTGGGAGCTGAGCTGCATAAGCTCATGGTCCTCCTCTTTCTTGCCAGCCTTAATGGCCAGCGCCGGGGTCTTCTGGTAGACCTTCCACAGCAGGCAGTACTCCAGGAACATGGAGCACAGGTTCCAGCCCGAGATGAAGCCACAGCCGATAAAGTTTGAGCCAAAGGCCATAATCTGGCCCACCAACATAGGAGCCAGGATGTTGGTCAGCTGGTCGATGATCCGCACTGTGGCATTCATGTCTGTGGGGGAGGGAGGGGGGAATGAGAAAAAGGGCCTAACAATTTCAGCCAGTGACTAAGTTTCCTGAAAACCTTATTTATTTTATTTTTTTAAGAGACAAAAAAAACACGTTAACAACTTTGACACCAAAGGAAATGTTAATAATACTTCTGAGGTTGATAGCTTTCCCGCACGTTCTTTTGACAGACATTTTTATAGGTTTCTTGAAGGTTATATAGTGCAATGCACTTGGGGTTAACTGACTTCTACAGATATGAAAATGGAGCACGCAGCTCCGGGACATTGGTGAGGCCAATCAGCTGGTCTTTAGGGCTCATTACACCATTCTTTTAAGACTGGATGATGACTGTTAGGAAGACTTCCCATTTTTATGGTCTTCCTCGACGAAACGTGAAACAAAGTGGGTTACAAAAAGGAAAATGAGATGATCGAGCTGATTCAGCTTCAATCAGGGGTGAGATAGAGGCATGGCAATGAGATCCTGGACCATTAAGGTTTTTTGAATAGGTTTTGTTTCCATGGAGACTGACCTGCCAGCTTGCTGCTGTCCTGCCCAGCTACGACGACGACCCAGTCTCTCTGGATGGAAATGGAGGTGGCAGTGCTGGCCAGATTAGCGATGTTGGCTATGGCGATTACCATGACATAGCAGGATGTCTGAAAACCCCCCCCCCAAAAATCACATTTGTTATTGTTTGTTAAGGGACAATATTTTCATTATGACACTTAGGGATCAACATGTGACCTTATCGCTACGGCAACAATGCACAGAAGAAGAAAAAAAACAACAACAACAACCGTACAACAAAAGCAACAGCGTAGCATTTAATCTAGAAACAGCTAACACTACAATGCTTGACAACCCTAGGCCCAGTGTCACTGTCTAACAAACGGCCCTGCGGTTTTTGTTTGTTTTTTGAGTACGTTATGATGCAGCTGTTCTAACCAGAATACACAGAACACGATTGGCTCAGACTGGCCAGACAGCATTTCTGTGCATCATGTGACAGCCCTAGAAGGACCCGCTGACTACACACAGCCATGAACAAGACATTCAATGTCCTATTCCACCCCCACCTCCAGAAACACTCAAATACCAGGCCACACTCACAGCTACATCCCCCTCTTAAAAAAAAAAAAAAAACTAAGGGCCTCTTCAGAAGTGCAAGCTGTGCTGTTGCACATGACACCGTTCACTGTAAACAGGCCTATTCTTGATAACCCCGATAACCTTCTCTCAACCATAAAAAAACAAGTTCACTTGTTTTCTTTCACTGGATAAGGTGTTGCTGTTCAAACAAAATCCTACAATCTACAATTCAACAAAAAGAGGAAAGCTCTTTAAGCAAAGGACAATTTGAATAATAATAAAAAAAGGAAAATTAATAAAGAATACTTTTTTTCTTGAAAAAGGGGTGGAGTGGGGGTGAAATTGAATTGAGTTGCTGAGGTAGGGTACTGGGGCTGTCTAGTATGTGTGGTCATTTAGTACACATGAGAGATTAAAGCCAGACGGACTCCAATTTTCCACAAGCCACGTACTCGAAACACACGGCACACATCGGCTGTAGACACGGGTCATCTGCAAAGAACTTGACACCTTTACTCGCACAGCGCGAGTTGGTCAGCGACACAAAGAGAAAACACGATCACGTCCAATTTGAATTCTGACATCCCCACGTTCTTTTGGTCACGGCTCCTTCCTGTGTGCAAGTGTGAGCAGAGAGCAGAGGGGCGCTACGGTGTGAAAGTCCCGGTGTGAGTTTGGGACCATAGCTAAATACTTGGAGAACAGGGCCGGCCGCTGGCACAAACAGTCTATGTGGTTGTTTAGGGACACAACTGCTAGAGGGGGGCACACCTGCGCCGTCGATGTAGCGCAAGCTCCCACCCGTCAATCAACCAAGCTACCACCCGTCAATCAAAAACGTTTGCCCCCCCCACCCACATTTGAAATCTTGCTTAGGGCCACCAAAGTCCTAGGACCGGGCCTGTTTGAGAACACTTAAAAGAATAACTACATAATAATACATCTTAATTCTCGGTTGGGAACCATGAACTTGAAGAAAAACATGTGGAGCTATGGCAGGACACCAAAGCTGCCTTTTTGATATAAATGATGCTCATCGTTAAAGTTCCAATGTTTTCAGAATAACACGCTGCCCATGGTTATCGTGTCCCAATTGTCCTCATGTTTTTTTAAGACTTCTTATTTTCGGTGCATAGGAAGGACATTTGTTATCATTTCGTGGCCATTGCCCTAGGACATGAGAGGCGGCTTGGACGCCACGCCCGGTGTGAGAGCTACTGGACCATCAGGTGAATTGTACTGTTTATCCAGTGTCTACTATAAACATTAAAAATAAACGTTCTTCTCTAGCAAAGCGACTGCCAATGGTCCCTGGCCTGAGCTAGATTACTCTTCCTGCTACGACTGGATAATTGATGATTCACTTACTTAGTCAAATGTATCGATTGTAAGTCGCTTTGGAATAAGGCGTCTGCTAAATGCCAAAAATGTAATGTAAAAGTAATGAAAACTGTGACTTTTTTGCTTGAATTTGTCTTGTTTGAAATAAATCAAAGTGTATCCGTCTGGCTTGAGCCTGCTGATATAGCCACAGTGACAAGATTTCAGAAGTCTTCCAGAACATTATTACTTAATTGATATGTAAAGGTCGTCCAAATGAAACAACACATTCACATGAGAACTCTTGTTTCAGGCCTAGGGAAGAGCATTGTGCCTTGTTCTGCAAGTTACCATTAAATTACCGTGACAGTAAGAGAAAGTTTGATATCAAGGGATCTTACCAGAAGCCATCCATTGTATAGCGCTCGAAGCTGGTCTTGGAACTGGAAAACCACCATTAAGAGGATCCCACACAATATGACCGCACAGTTCTGGACAATCAGTGAGGACTGGGCCACTATGAAATGAGAGGATAATTGGGCCTATTAGGAGCAGAAACAAGTCATGTCCCTCTGGCTGTTCACTTAATTTAAGGTTTAACCCATGACAAACTGACAATTAAATGGTTTCTGATTCTCTTCCAAATTAATAATATTTTTAACGTAAAAAAAGATATACAAAACTGGTCCTAATCCCAAATTACATCCCCAAACACATAATTAATGGTCTTTGAGTAGACTCGTAGCAGTAAAGCTCTGCTACAGACACTTATAGCCTCACACCTTTGAGTCTGGGGTTCTTGTCCACCCAGTCACCGATGAGGGCTCCCAGCAGCAGCACAGAGCCTGCCACCACCAGCCCGTAGACGGCTGTGAGGAAGAGGCTGTTGCCATACAGCTCCACCAGGAACACGGCAACAGCAAAGTTCCACATTCGATCGCCCTAAAAAAGATACATACATACATGTTAGTGCATGTATAGTTAGCTGCTGGGAGCGACAGGTAGCCTAGAGGTCAGAGAGGTTAGAGAGGCCGGCTAGCAATCGGAAGGTCGCTGGTTCGATCCCCGACTCTGTGCCCAGAGCAGAAAATACATTTCATCGACAAAAAGGTTGAAAAAAAAAAGGTAACGAACGCTCATTAGGCTACACAGCTCTCAGCAGAAAACAGCCGGTGGACCCACCTTTGAGTAGTGACACTGAGTCTGGGAAAAGGTAGCCTAGAGAGATAACTACAAGTTATAACTGATCCATTCTGTGGAGATTTTGAATGTGATTATGCCAACACTTTACTTAGAAAACAGATTGAGGGAGTACTGCATGGCAGGAAGAATGGGTCTTATTGCACACTGACATTATTGCACTAATAAATACTATTGTCACTTTTTATTACTTTTGAATTGATTATTGAATTGTTGATGGTTGCTGACTGTATTGTATGTGATACATGTAACAAATTAAATTAGATTTGGGTTAAAACATAGCTTCCTATAGCTCCCTATAGCTTTAGGCCTAACTGACATGTGTTTGTAGCTTTAGGCCTATCTGACATTAGCTTCTCTAGCTTTAGGCCTACCTGACATTAGCTTCTCTGTAGCTTTAGGCCTACCTGACATTAGTTTCCCTATAGCTTTAGGCCTACCTGACATTAGTTTCTCTGTAGCTTTAGGCCTACCTGACATTAGCTTCTCTGTAGCTTTAGGCCTACCTGACATGTGTTTGTAGCTTTAGGCCTACCTGACATGTGTTTGTAGCTTTAGGCCTACCTGACATGTGTTTGTAGCTTTAGGCCTACCTGACATTATACCTGACACTCATACGTGCAGCTCCGTTAGTCTTAAGTCCCAACAGCCCTAAAACATTGCTCAATTCAGACTTTGAAGATATCGTTGTAATCTTCTGATTGGGATCATGTAATATATGCCATTTAGCTGACACGTTCATCTAAAGCCACTTACATTGCAGTGAGTGCATACATTTTTCAGTATATATATGGTCCCAGCGGGAATCAAACCCACAACCTAAGCGTTGTTAGTACCATGCTCTACCCACTGAGCCACAGAGGACCATCATGTTTAGGCTATATTCCCACACCTCACCTAGCTAGCCTTAACCCCCTAACTCAGTGGTTCTCAACCTTTTTTGGGCCAGCGCCCCCCTGTCCATTATCCAGGTCTCTTACCGCCCCCCATCAAAAAAAGTTGTCTTTTTTTCTTCCGTGAATATTAATGTTGACTAATATTCTGTGTTATATCATTTAAAAAGCATGTCACTGAATGCCAAATAATAGATTTGATTTAACTGGGCAGTTGGAATATCATTATCATTAGTTTACCAGAGAGCAGAAAAGCCATGTGAATGTGAATAAAAATGCTGTTTATGAGTGTTAAACAAACTCAGACAACATCAGAGAATACAAACAGACAGAACGAAGGAGGGAACGCATAAGCGCAGAGGGTAGTGTGTATACGCGGGGAAGGAGTATTTGGCAAGACAGGCTTACGTCACCGGCGGGGACATGGACTGAGTATCAAAACTAACATAAGAAATATTCTCTCTCGCTTATAGCCAACAATTACAATGAGCCTACAAACTGAAACACATGTCACTCAAGCATAGCCTACAAGGAAAACACTCATAGAAATTAAACAAGACCGTAAATTGAACAACACTGTATCGCTGTTAGATGAGCAACACAAATTAAATAGCCTATTCCTCATAAATCTTCGCCAACTGGCTAAATCCAAAGACAATCAACTATTTACAGTTATATAGCCTATTCCACTCCGTGTTCATTTGCGGGTGCTATGCAAGAAAAAGATGGCAAGGGTTGAAAGTTGGCTTGTGCTAGCATTAGCTATGGTGCATCCATGGTCAACATGACCTTACAGATGGGATGAACCGGGGTTCTTTCTATCGTAGACTAGCATAGTATTGCAATTTCTGCACTGTACATGAACTGTCAAGATTCTTCTACAATGCAGCTTACCCAGACACATTGGAAACTATCAAAAGCTCTGCCTTTGCTAGCTGAGTTTTTAGCTTCATCTTCTTGATGACACTCTCACTTTTATTTTTTGGGGCGCTGCGCTACGTGTGTCTGCGTCACAGAGCCCGGCCAAGTTCAGAGCGCTCAGAGATGGGTGCTCTGACTGAAAAGACGGTTTGTCCGAGCGAACTGACCGTTCGTGCATTTACGAACGTACCCGTAATAACACTGCTGACAGCTGTTTTTCATGAGAAAAATACTTTATGCGTGAACGCCCCCCAAGAACACCTCAACGCCCCCCTTTTAAAAAGATTTGTTCCAGCGCCCCCCGATGTTGTCTGAACGCCCCCTGGGGGCCGGTACCGCCCCCGTTGAGAAACGATGCCCTAACTAGTGGTTTTACATGCAACTTAAGATAACCCATCAGCAACTCAAGACAACCAGCTGGCAATTTAAGATTACATAGAGCTAAGGGAATAGAGTGGGGAAGTTATTTTGTCAAAATGTAGTCTGTGAACTTACTTCAGGTGAGTGAACTTACTTACCCAGGTGAGTGGTGCGCTTCGATGACTACAGAGAAACAAGCGTCAGAAGAGCCTGTAGCTGTTGACCTCAGCCACCTTTCTCCCGACTAAGGGCCCCAATTGCATGTGCAAAAATGTGTAAAATTTGTCCCAAGTCGGCCATCTTTACCTTATTGTTTCTTATAGACGCAATGAGAAATAATCCCATGGGGGTTTTGAATATTACGTCTAGCGTTTCCGTGACATGCAATGCATTTTCAGACTGTTTACAAAAATTCTCGATTGAATACAGTTCTCAAAACAAGAAAAAAAATCAAGCTAGAATAAAAAATAATACTGTGTGCTTTCTACAAGGTCTACCAGTTGGATTCAAACCAACTGCTAAGCAAAGTGATGTCACACTATTGATAAGAGTCTGTCAAGGACTAGGCAGAGGAAACATTAGCTAATCAAAAGCACATGTTTTGTGAATTGCATTATAGATTGCAAGTATAGTTGAAACCCTTCCTATCTGAATTGTACACTCGTGGACACTGCTGGCCTAGAACAAACAAAATGTACAAGTACACAAAACACAATGTGCACAAGACGCACATCAAGACAGGCTATCATTTAAATAATAGCTATCACCTCCTACATCCTTATATGTTGTGTGCAATTATTTCTAGAAAGGCAACTTTTTTTTTTTTTTTTTTTTTTTTTTACAATATTCATACTGCCTACTATTTAGTAAGCCATTTGTGTATGCTTTTTGTTGTTTCTTATTGTGGAAAGTTGACATGAAGAGAAATGCTTTCCCCTCGACATGCGACTTGCATGAGCCGGCACTCGGGATACACCACCGCCTCAGGGTCAAACTAACCAAACATCTCTTCTGGTGAGTATTTTTGACTTCATCTAAACTTTCCGCAAGAAAGAACAGCACAACAAACATGTGAGATATCCTGAAGTAGTTTTTTTTTTTTTTTTTTCAGCGATCTAGTGCGGCGGTGTGTTCTCCTGTTTTAGTTTAGTTTAGTTTATGTGTGTGCAACCTGCTCGAGCTCTCCAACTACCCTGTCAAGAGAGAATGCAAGTATACCTTGCTTTTTGGATATCAAATCAACTGTTTCTAAACACATTGGATTCCCTGCAAATAAGCCAACTAGTGCATTTGCAGTTTGCTTGCTTAAAAGGTTTGTCATTATTAGCATGGTCAGTTTGGCGACATGATCTTTCACGATGCACAGTTTGGATGTGACAGACAGGGTGAACCCAGCACACTAGCCTAGTGACTAGGGCATCACTGTGGAAAAGCGAACATGTCCAGGGCATGTCCCAGGTAAATAAGGAACTCAACTCACCCATGTTGACAGGGCATGTCCCAGGTAAATAAGGAACTTGGCTGATGTGAAGAAGTCGTGGACCGTTTCTGCAGAGGAGGGAGAGGAGGGTGTTGTAGGTGTTGGTATGACAATAATGTGTGGTGGTCAAAACAATCAGCTACTCTCTATTAGGTAGTCATCAAATGCAATAACATGTCTGCTAAAACTTACTAACTGCCTGGATTCGAGTCCTAGTGAAAGCACTAGTGACACCGTTGAATAAATAAAACAAACATACCACAGCAACGTTTCTTAGGTCCAGCGTTATCCATTGACATTGTTTTTCCAGAAATAATCAGGTCAATAGGCTATGTGAATGGTTCTCCCTTTGTAAAACAAGGCTACCGATGCTGCCTAACCTCACTGAGCATTTAATTGCCAAATACGTCGCTCCCCGTTTCCTCTTTCCAAACTTAGCTAACACTGTAGCTGAAGTTGGAAATAAATGTTTTATCCGGGGAAGGCTAAAGTTCAAATGCAACCAGATAAAAGAGACTGCTCCGGCAGCACACAGCACCCTGCTCCTCTCTCTCTCTCTGCAGCGCGGAGTGTTTATATCCCAGCTACAGTCACATGACCGCCCGTGGCTGCGTTCGTCACATTCAGAGAAGCGTGCCTACCCAGAGCGCACACTGGGTTCGACGTCATAAAGGGACCCAGTAATTTGATTGGACAAGAGGCATTCCATGAGTGCTGATCCGATTTCCAGAGCGAATTTACGAACGCTGCCTATATCGTTCATACACCTACCGGACCGCCGACATCATACACAACAAAAGAGCGTCAGTGCCAAACTATTGCTACATTATTGTTGAAAGAAGCCCGACACCATCGAAGTGATCCATGTTTTTTTGGTGGTTGTTGTATTTCGAAACGATGGGAGTCATTGTGTGCAACTAATCTGTGTGCACGTAATCTTTTTATTAGATTAGATTCAACGTTTTGGTCACTGCACAGTACAATGTCATGAAATTTGTTTTTTGCTCTCGGCACAGAGCATACATAGTCAGCCATATAGTCAGCGCCCCTCGAGCAATTAGGGGTTAAGTGCCTTGCTCAACGGCACAAGGGCAGTGGTAGGCACCTCAGATATCAGAATCAGAATTTCCTTTATTACACATCCAATGTACAGGTACACAAGAGTCAAAATATTTGGCTTAGGTTCCTCAAAATTGGCATTGCAACAAGATACAAAAACACAATAATAGAGTAAAGTAAGTAATAATAAAGTGATGGTAGTCGTACTACAGTGGAATTAGTAGTGCAAAATGCAATATGACACAGTACAAGTAGTCAAGTAGTGTGCAAGTAGTCATATAATATAGGCTATATTATTCATGTAGTTGGTTGATTTCTCCAGGAGCCTGATTGCTTGAGGGACATTTTGACATCCTCTGGAAGTTTGACATCCTCTGGGGGGTTTTTCGGTACTGTTTCCCCGACAGCAGTAGCTTGAACAGTTTCTGATTGGGGTGGCTGGGGTCCCTAATAATCCTGACGGCCTTTCTGATATGATGCCAGCAACCCTCCAGTCACCAGCTCACACACAGCTCCCGCCTGAGGCTGGGAACAGACCAGTGACCGTCCGATTGCCAGCCGAGCTCTCTAACCTCTAGGCTACCACCTACCCCCAATTGTCAATAGCTAATCAATAGCTTTAGTTGTTTAATAATCAATGGGAGAGAAAGGTGGGGTGGGGTGGGTAGTTTCTGGGGACGTAGTGTTTCTGGTGTTAAAACAACACCACACTTACATAGATGCCAAATAAGCATGCATACCCAGACAGCATACTCATCAACTCCAACTTCGCCAAGCTTCCTGTCCAGTATTTAATATCCCCAAATTATCCCACTTCACCCCCTTCTTCCTTAATGGCAATGGGAAGAGGCTTTTCACTGTCTTGGTGCCCCAGTTGTGGAACGAGCTTTCCATTGCAGAGTCACTACCTATTTTCCGCCGTAGACTGAAGACCCATCTCTTCAGGCTACATCTTGACCCATCTTGATCTCTCCTAAAGACCTAGTCACTCACCACTACCCCTCTGTGCTTCTTCTAGCATAGTGACTGCCAATGGCACCTGGTCCTAGCATAGATTCTATTCTCATGATGACTGATGTATAGATTCACTTACTTAAGAAAGATGTTCTTGTTGTAAGTCACTTTGGATAAAAGCTTCTGTTAAATGCAGAAAGATTTTAATGTAAAGTGGTCTCAAAAACAGATTTCAGTTTCATGCTGTTTCTATGGGGTAATTCAGCAGTAGTAGTTACATTGTCAATAGTTCCCTGAAACTGTTTCACCAATCACTACACTACCCAATCACTGGGCAAGAGGGTAATCTATCATCTGGACCTTTTCATCCAATCATTCCAGAAAAGTTCTGAAAAATATAAATACTTTTATCATTGATTTCCTACTTGGAAAAGGATTCCACTCCTGAAAGCGTATCTCCTCTACTGAAGAGTGAGTCCTATTGCAGGAGAGTAAAACTGAAACAGTTGCCTCAGACATCATGTAAATATAAAAATATGAGTTTTGCAGGGAGTTGAGAAACATTTCTCGGTGATGAGCAGCTGAACCTCAACTCACACACTGGGCGTTTGTATTCTGGGCCAATAACAATTGTTTTCTTAGACCTTTTTAACTACCAGTCGGCTTATGAGTACTCTGTGAAAACCAGAAGGTACAAAGCATGGCTGCTTCCAAAGAGAATAGTGTGATGTGTCATGTTTTCATCACTGTAATCCAAGCATTCACCCACAACATTTAGATGACTTGAATTTGTTGATCTCTGTCACCAAAGTAAAATCATAATCATAACTGCAGGGGTTTGCTGAGATGGACGGACCATAGTTTTTTTGCGTGTCTATAGGCGTATCTTTTTGGACCCCTCAGCCATAAGCTTTGTTCAGAATCATGAAATGATCATTTTCTGATTGGATCATCATTTGAAGGTTTCCTATGGGATGGTCGTACGATGCAAGTTTCTGAATGCCTGGGTTAGCCTGCTTTGTAGATGTCTCTGCATCTACCTTGGTCATTCTCTCCCCAAACCGTTTGACAACAATTGAGTTGTACGTCGGGCAGACGCAGAGTCGTACGCAGTGATGCATATTTGATCGTCTTGACAGATGTGTCACCAGAGGTACAGTCGTTGGTGTACAGGGAGTAGAGCAGGGGGGAGAGCACACAGCCCTGACTCAGGAGCACCAGTGTTAACTGTGCGGTGCTGAGACAGGTGAGGGCCCATCCTGACATACTGCCTTCTGTTGAGGGAGATCTTCATGCAAAGTCATGTTTGTGTGTTCTCTCTATCTATCTATCTCTCTCAATAAAAATTGTTCAATTTAAATGGCTTTATTGGCATAGGAAACATACGTTTACATTGCCAAAGCAAGTGTGAAGATAAAAAACAAAGGGGGAGGGATTGGGAGGGAAGGGGTTGGGCAGGTAGGCCAGGACGGACGGACGGACTGGAGGTAAAGAGTGTGACAACAAGAAAGAAATTATTAAACAGAGCTGTGTATATGTATAGTATACAGGTAAATAAAGATAACTTAAAATAGAAAAGTGTGGATATGAATACTTACATGAGAACTGTGTAAACATGTCTCTCTCTCTCTCTCTCTCTCTCTCTCTCTCTCTCTCTCTCTCTCTCTCTCTCTCTCTCTCTCTCTCTCTCTCTCTCTCCCCTCTAGTGGCCGACAGAAATCAACTGAGTTGAAGTCTAAATAGATTTTTCTGTTGAATAATATTTAAATCTAAGCTAAAAACCTTAATGTTTTGCACCAGTTATGATTCAACACAAACACTTCTATCAATGACTTTTTTCCATTAACTATTGTCTTTTTAAATGTTTTATCTATTCACTTCTTATATTTGCTTTTATTCATTGTAATTGTTATTTTCTTATGCTCCTCTTGCTGTATTTTTAAATAATGTATGTAAAGCACTTTGAATTGCCCCTGTTGTATGAAATGTGCTATACAAATAAACTTGCCTTGCCTTGCCTTGCCTTGAATTCCTAAGTTCTGTGTCTATAAAACAAATATTTAAAGTAGATAAAGGCAGTCCTGGAAAGATAGTAAAATATAAAAACTGGAACATTATCATTAGGCTATAAATTACAACCAAATAGCCTAAAGATATTTGTCATACCTGCTTTGGGGTTAAATTTCAGTTGTAGAGAATCATTCGCCAAGTTTATCACGTGAACCTTTTGGTATGGGGATTAATTGTGTTTGAGGGATATCTTCAAAGCAGTGCTTTGGTTAACCATGCGATCAAATTGATTTCAGTTCAATTATTATTAGGCCTAAGTTTGGGAACGGAGTGCTCCACTCGATCTTAACTCCATAACTCTATTTTAGTATTACGGAAAAACATTAGTGCTGAAGTGCGCCTATCCCAAAATCCTGGTGAGGACAATGGAAGACTGTAGCTCAGGAGGTCGAGCCAGTGTCTAATGATCGCAAGGTCTGCAGTGTTCTTCCTGTTCTTATTCATAATACTGTCAAAATGAAAACAAATCAAATATACACTGGCCAGCAAACACAGTACATAACTGCAACCTTGAAGTTAGGCTGTGGTGAGTAAGGTTGTGGTGAAGTTAGGGTTAGGCTGTTAGTGCCAACCTAAGCTAATGACCAATCAAAAACTCTGCTACCGCACCCCTGGCTCTTCACTGCCCTGTCAGGAGTCTGCAGAGTCACTCCCTACCTTCCGCTGTAGACTGAAGACCCATCCCTTCAGGCTATATCTTAACTGTCCCTCCTGAGACATCTACGTCCCCTCTACAGTTTCTCTACTGTTGATACAGAGAAAATAAAAACAATCTTCCTTCTTCTAGCATTACAACTGCCAATGACCCCTGGCACGAGCATAGATTACTTTTCCCTACTATGACTGGTGGATAGACGATTCGCTTACTTGATTGATGATTCACTTAATGTAAATGTAAATGTAACTTGCCAAATCCATATCCAGACCATATCCCACCCATACTGTCTCGGACACATATTTACATGCGATCATTCTCTCAACAATATCATACTGTCTACCAATTTGGTCCCTCACCTCAAAGGAAATCATTGAACCAATAGCAATAGCTTTTCAGAACTACACGAACAATCTAGCCATTACATCTCTCTTTCAGATCTTAAACAATAACTCCCCTCCAACACTTCTTGGCTCTACTTCCAAGACAAAAGTCCCAGCTTACAAAAACAACTATGGTCAGAGATCATTTTCTCACACATAGCCTACACCAAAATCTGGAATGACATCCCATATTAGATTAGACAAACAACCTCTATTGCACATTTCAAACAGGCTTATAAACACCATCTGATGGAAGGATACACCTGCAACCACTAATCCAACTAAAATATACTGTCTTACTTGTCGAACTTGTCCCCTCCTTTTAATGCTGTGAAACTGTTGAATGTTTTCCTGTCGTCTATGGGACAGTTCCCAAAGTCCTGTACCTTTTGTGTTGTTTATGTGATTCTGTCATGTATGTTGCAGAACAGGGGGCTATTCCATCAACGTCGCTAAAGGAAAATCCAGGCTTATTCTGATAAATCTCGTGAGATTTATCAAAAGATTGATAAAAAATAAGCCTGGATTTTCCTTCAGCGACGTTGCAGGAACCTGCTGCAAACCAGTTTTAACTGAGTCAGGCCAAGCTAACTGTAACACATTTTAACATCTGTAGTGTTACTTTTAATCTTTTCCTGTATAATAATAAATGAAATTAAATGAAAAATACCAACGGACAGAGACCGGATCATAGTTAACCTCTCTGATTTCATCGGTGGGGGATTTTTATTTATATCCCCCCTAGTTATGTCTCATTCTTGTTTTTTTTATTATCTTAGGACTGTGTTTGTTTGTTAGCACCTAGGGTTTGCATTAGAATTTTATTGTACCTGTTGCAATGACAATAAAGATCATTCATTCATTCATTCAAATAATGTGTATTCATTTCACTTTCCATTCATCTCTCAACTTGTGCTTTCATTTTGAAGTCGCGAAAACTGAAATTGTGATGGAGGAAGATGGAGCTTTCTGGAGCTCAGAGAACACATACTTTTCAGTCACTATTTCACACAAGGAGGGGCGCTACATCATTCACACAAGGAGGGGCGCTACATCATTCACACAAGGAGGGGCGCTACATCATTCACACAAGGAGGGGCGCTACATCATTCACACAAGGAAGGGCGCTACATCATTCACACAAGGAGGGGCGCTACATCATTCACACAAGGAGGGGCGCTACATCATTCACACAAGGAGGGCCGCTACATCATTCACACAAGGAGGGGCGCTACATCATTCACACAAGGAGGGCCGCTACATCATTCACACAAGGAGGGCCGCTACATCATTCACACAAGGAGGGGTGCTACATCATTCACACAAGGAGGGGCGCTACATCATTCACACAAGGAGGGGCGCTACATCATTCACACAAGGAAGGGCGCTACATCATTCACACAAGGAAGGGCGCTACATCATTCACACAAGGAAGGGCGCTACATCATTCACACAAGGAAGGGCGCTACATCATTCACACAAGGAAGGGCGCTACATCATTCACACAAGGAGGGCCGCTACATCATTCACACAAGGAAGGGCGCTACATCATTCACACAAGGAGGGGCGCTACATCATTCACACAAGGAAGGGCGCTACATCATTCACACAAGGAAGGGCGCTACATCATTCACACAAGGAAGGGCGCTACATCATTCACACAAGGAAGGGCGCTACATCATTCACACAAGGAGGGCCGCTACATCATTCACACAAGGAGGGCCGCTACATCATTCACACAAGGAGGGGCGCTACATCATTCACACAAGGAAGGGCGCTACATCATTCACACAAGGAAGGGCGCTACATCATTCATGGGGGAGAACATCCATAGAGCAGTTAAATTATGGAATGCAGCTCACTAACATGCTCTATCATATACTATTGTTCTAACCTATTCATGTTGATAATGTCAATTGTGATTTTTGTGATTTTGTCTGGATATGGTTGCATGAAATATAGGGATTTTTATTTATTTATTTCTATGTTGTATTTTGTTGTATTATAATGTATTATTATTGTATTGTATTATAATGTATTATTATTGAATTGTATTGCATTATACTGTAATGTATTGATTGTGTGTGGACCCCACTAATAGTAGTCATTGGTTAATGGCTAATGGGGATCCAAATAAACAAACAAACAAACAAACAAACATGTAAACACTTGTTTACTCGTTATATCTTTCTTCCTCTCAATTCCAAAAACAAATGAATGCCCAAGTGAATCCCAGTTAGCTATGTCACCTATAGGCTATTTTGAACTAAAGCATTGGCTGGTAATGTCATACACAGCCATAGAGTACATCCCAATTAAAGACACATTGGTCATGTGTCATCCTCTTCTTCATTTCAGCATACCTCCGGTATTTGTGGAGAAACGCTTGGTTACATTTTTGACCACAAACAATTGATTACTTGTGTTTTGTTTGTTTGTAAATGCACACAGAATTATAGCATTTTTGTGCTGTAAATGTGACTTGACTTAACAATAAGTCTAGTCTAATTCTGGTTGGGTACAGAATACCAATTGATACTGTTTACAAGCAATTATATGTGTGACATTGGGTATCCCTCACCCTGTGTTGATCTACTCTAATGAACAAGTCTGAACACAGTTGAGGGTGGGGATTGAACCTGGGTCCATTGAAGTGGTAAAAAGACTATTCTTGGGTTGTTATGTTGCTATACATGGTGTATATCATCAGTGGTCAGGTGTGTGTGCTGTGTCATTTTGTGGGCACAAACATGATCCAGGGGGAATGCATCACCAAGAGGTTATTCCAGGCTAGCTGGGAACACAAACAAAGGATGACTTGTCAGAGTGGCCTCAATCATTCAGTCATACTTTGCTCAGAGCCAGTTGCTATGACAAGTGACAGTGGCTAGAAATGTAATCCCCACGTAGGACTGACATTTAGGGTTGGCACCTTCTATGTGAAGAAATTAGGGACACCCCCCCCCCCAATCCCCTCACCGCAAGTCCTATCTTCTCCCCCCTGGTGATGCAATGTTTTTTGGGGGGGATCCATTACGCCAGTGGTGAAGTGCATTATTGCAAGACAAAAATAACAAAAGCACAACCACCCTTAAGTCCCTTATAATACAGGACCATCCCTTATGATAAGGAACGTGTGGCAACCGCCGTTATACTCCCGCTCTCTCTGAAAACATATTGTACATAAAGGGAGTGGAATATCCCCTCAATAAAGACATCTCTACCATCAACATCTGTGGCCATGTTCATGTATTATTTCAATCAGCCCACATATTCGTGAATTAGCAGTACTTGTAGCTAGCTTTAGCCACTGTAGCTCGTGATATTGAATGATATTGTATCACATGAGGTGGCTTAAGATAACTATCATAGACACTGAATAAATGTATTAACATTTGAAAAATTGGCATATTTCTGAAAATGTCACTGGCCGGCTGGTACTTGGAGATATACAGAAGTAGGCCTACATGACTGGATTGAGCAACGTCATAGCTGCAGGCACCTAGGTCGATATGTGCTGCCCCCTGCCCTAGGCTGTCTTAGCATTAGCCTGGAGCTAACAATCGTAGCTACAAATACTTTTTCAATTGATTTATTTTACAACAACAACAACAACAACAACTGAGTGTTCATTCGCTTTAACCCCTGAGGTCACTTGGCACGTAATGGAGACCAGCTATTAATAGTAGACCTGCGGTTATTCTGTTACTCGCTGCTGTAGCCAAACTGCTGCTCAAACCCGCGATATGACACAGCTGGGGGGTATTCCATCAACCTCGCTAAAGGAAAATCTAGGCTTATTCTGATAAATCTTGCAGTAGTTCTCCAAAACAATGCTGGCTTATTTTGATACATCTCGCGAGATGTATCACTAATGACAGTCACATGGCCTTCCTGAGACTAATTGCACTTGATGCAAACCACCTCTGACTCACCGGGAGTATTGAGCGGGGTTGCTGGGACTAGGACAGGACCGTGAACCCCAACCTGCCATCCATCTCTTGACATTTCTTGCATTCTCGGGGGGGTAGTATGTTATTAGGTCTGAGTGGGAGGTGTTGAGGGGAGGGCTAGCAGGGTTTACAGGGTTTACAGGACACTGCTGAGTGGGCTCATAGACTTTGGTGTGGGTCAATTGACCGTGAGTGGGGTTTTATGATTGTAGTGCCATGTAAGATTGCAGTGTCCCTTAGAAGTTGCGGCTGTGTGTGTAGTGCCCAAGTGGGGGATGTAAGAGTGTCACTGTGTGGTGTGTCAGTGTGGTGTGCGATTTCCTTAGCCCAGTTGGCCCACTGTTCGGCTATCCCCCTGCCCTCTGTATGCCAGCTGGCGACCCCTATGAATTTTAACCCTAATAATAAAGATCAGCGTGTTTTTCTAAAACAGTGTGTGGACAGTGAGTGGATGGTGCGGCTGTGCCCAGACGCCGTCGGGACCGCTCTGCTTAGATAGTGCATTTTTTATGCATTTCATTTCACTGCATGTTTTACTTTGTATTTCTGTGGTGTGTGTTGCTCATCCTCTTGGACTTCAGCCCTATTTGGGTGGATCCACATTCTATTACAATACTATACCGAGAACAAATATCCACCAGCATTATTAGCCTAGGCCTACAATAATCAGTCAAAACCAGATTAATCTTTGATAGATATATATCTACTATTAATGTATTATTGTTTCCATACAACATTGCCGTAAACGATCTGACAGACTGTTGGAACTGGGAATGTTGCATCGGTTGGTCATTGATCATTTGCTTCAATGTCATTAGGCCCGGCTATTATGGGAGATGTTTTACAGTAATAACAAGACATAAAAATACTTTTTCCATAACAAAAGAAGTATGGAGAGAAATCCAGTTGGACAAGCTAGCTACACCAGAACATCTGTACTCGTTTTCACTCTGTTATTAGTACTCGTAAATTCATACAATGTTTAGTCATAGTACATTTTGTGATCCTTTTGTATTACAAACATGATTCATGATTCACACACTATTAAGGGATGCATAGGACAGGTAAAGACAATACTGTGGGCTGATTGTGAAATACAATGGTAGTCAGAATAATGAACATAAAAGGTTGCTCTGTATCCAAATAAATCCCTTACTTCTAAGAATTTAAGGGACAAACATCTCACAGGTGTTTCCGATCGATATGAAAATGTAGGTTTCATCTGGCAGGAGTCTTGAGTGAAGAGAAATAGCAGATAGTGTTTTTGTTTGTCATGTTACTGTCCAGCTGTGAGCATGGATTTTGTGCTTGACCTTTGACTTCATTTGCATGTGGAGCAAGATCAATGTTTGTCTGCAGAGTACTGGATGAATGACACAACGGTTAACACTAGAAGCTCTGGGCCCTCATTAAGTTTCAAGTTTCAAGTTTTATTGTTACGTCATATTACACAAGTGTAAGGGAGTAAAATGTAGGGTTACTTATTTTACTTACTTACGTTACTTATTTATTATTGTGTTTTTTGTATCTGAATGCAGCAATGTCAATGTTGAGGAACCAAAGCCAAAGAACTTTACTCTTGTGTATTTGTACAGTGTGTGTGTGTGTGTGTGTGTGTGTGTGTGTGTGTGTGTGTGTGTGTGTGTGTGTGTGTGTGTGTGTGCGTGCGTGCGTGCGCGCACAGAGGAGTGGCTTCTTCTAAGATTGAGATCAATGACTTAAATCAGCTTTTAGTCACTGCTGGAACTATCTATAATTATATATATATATAACTATCTATAATTTAAAATCATTTCAGTTGGTTGTTCTGGTGCCGCTCAGACAATTTAGTTTGTTTTTCTTGATTGTGTTTTATAATGTTGTAATTGTGTGTGATGTATGGTTGTAGACTGTGTGTGTGTGTGTGTGTGTGTGTGTGTGTGTGTGTGTGTGTGTGTGTGTGTGTGTGTGTGTGTGTGATGTATGGTTGTAGACTGTGTGTGTGTGTGTGTGTGTGTGAGTGTGTGTGATGTATGGTTGTAGACTGTGTGTGTGTGTGTGTGTGTGTGTGTGTGTGTGTGTGTGATGTATGGTTATAGACTGTGTGTGTGTGTGATGTATGGTTATAGACTGTGTGTGTGTGTGTGTGTGTGTGTGTGTGTGTGTGTGATGTATGGTTATAGACTGTGTGTGTGTGTGTGTGTGTGTGTGTGTGTGTGATGTATGGTTATAGACTGTGTGTGTGTGATGTATGGTTGTAGACTGTGTGTAGGCAGGGCTCCCTTGTAACAGAGACCTTGGTCTCAATGGGACTCCCTGCCAAAATAACGGTTAAATAAAAAAACAAATGAAAACGATTGGTCTCAGCTGTTATGATTGTCCTGCCATACAGATGATGAAATCTCTGGCAAGGAAATGCAACACTCAAACAGTCCTTTACTATTTGAGCATAGATTTGCTCCATTAGCGTCAATGCTGAGGAGGCAAACCCTAACCCACAGTCTGTTTACATGGCAGCAGGATAGTCCATTGTTGCTTTTAGGAAAGGTCTGTAGTACTTCAGAACAAGTGGTGCTTTATTTCCCTACAGTTTGGTATTAGGCCTAATGTTTAGGCTTGGTATTTGGCCTAATGTTTAGGCAGCCAGTACGTCGGAAAGCTAATGAAACGCTGAACTGCCTTGGCATCAGCGGGTGTCGCATGTCCAGTTGTCCTGGGTTTCTCTGGGCCTATTCTTAGTCCTTGGGAGGATATGTGTCCATGAAACTGAGCTGCTTTCAGCTTGAACTGTTGTTTTCACACTGACTCTCATCTGCCTTCTTCTTCTGTTGTCACTTTTTAAAGTGTGACTGTGTTGACTTGTTGATTGTTGCTACCTGTTGTTGTTAAGCGAGGAGCATGACCTCAATGCATTTCACTGTCAACTATGGGAGTATGCGATGTACGTGACAAATACAATTTGATTTGAAACCGATTTTTAAAAACACATTTTCTAACCTGCACAGTTTTTTGGGGGGTGAATAAATATTCTAACCTGACTGTTTCTTGGATGATGAGGAAAGCAAAAATAATTAAGAACATATATTATGTTGGGAGTACATTTAGCAGCCAGATGTTACACTCTCCATGTCAGTTTTGCAGCGGCCGCAGGTGTTACAGCGGTGTGCAGACCATATTTGGTTCGGGCATGTAGACCATTTGGTTCGACTACGTCATCATAACGCGCCTTACTATGGTGGCTGAGGAAGACAAAAAAATCCTATTTCAAGTTCGGATTTCAAGTATTTATGGATATGACTATGGAGGGTGTATCGTGCCATATTTAAATGCAATACACACATCGGAATGCAATACACACATCGGAATGCAATACACGTGTAACACTAAATACAATGCAAAAATACGGCATATTTGTGCCAAAATAAAATCAATGTGTATTACATTTGAGCGCAGCGTATTACATTTGGTCATGAGTGTATTCCATTGAGCATGTGTATTACATTTGGTCACGAGTGTATTCCATTGAGCATGTGTATTACATTTGAGCGCAGCGTATTACATTTGGTCATGAGTGTATTCCATTCGAGTGTCGGTGTACTCATTTGCATTGCTTTTCGATATCCGGTGTAATTTGCATTGTATTGCATTCGAGTGTTGGGTACTAATTTGAATTGCTTTTCGATATCCGATGTAAATCCGATGTAATTTGCATTGTATTGCATTCCGATGTAGGTACCATATTGTCCTGAGTTTACGGGAGTAAACTCAATATACCGGGAGTTCAACATGCCGTCAAGTGCTTAACTTCACCCCGAGCAGTGTCGACATCGATGGGTGTCTCCAATCGACTCCACTCAAAGTGATTTACGATCCCGCCCCTCTCCCCTGTCCGGATACATTTGAATTTTCACCGTAAGCCCCGTTAAAACGACGTTATTAACCTGCAAAGAGTGTGCCCCGGGCACCGTCTTTGTCCAATAATAACACTGGCTAGGAATGTGGTAAAAATACAAGACTATGCTGGCTCACTCCAGCATCGCTATACGGTCATTTTAAGCCATCAACCACCCCGCTGGCACCCCGGGAAGTAATATTTCGAACCCCCGAGAGCATGCATAAATGTCTATCCGAAAAGAGTACACTCTCATCGCATCGGCCTCTGCACGCGCCTCTCCTCGGTAACGTGGAGGTACGAAAAGCTTACAGCACCGTGTATTCCCAGGCGGTCTCCCATCCAGGTACTAACACGGCCCAACCCTGCTTAGCTTCCGAGGTCGGACGAGATCGGGCGTATTTTTATTTATTTTTATCTTTTATTATCAAAAATACATTTCACAGATACTTTTTTCAGTTGGTTATTTACATTATTCACAAAACACATACAGATACGATACGTAAATAACACAGTGAGACATGACAGACAGCACAACACAAAATGTGGGACAGACATAGAATAGACAAAAGACGACAACAAAAAAGACCAAGTAGCATACCAGGTCTTATCTATGCCTGGCAGCCCTTGGTCAAATCAGAAAAAACATAAAATCAACATAACAAATAAACCATACGCAAAATAATCCAAACAAAGAAACAATAAAGAATGCTACAACAAATAAAGAAATGATAAAACAATAAAGAATGATAAAGCAAAAGATACGACACATAAAAAACGGGTGATTCATGACAGACAGCGCAAAAAGTGGGACAGACACAACCCTAACCCTAACCCTAACCCCTAAACCTAAACCAAAAAAGACAAAACCAACATGAGACCAAGTAGCATACCAGGTCTTATCTATGCCTGGCAGCCCTTGGTCAA
This sequence comes from Nansenia antarctica, assembly GCF_963989245.1. Taxonomy (NCBI): domain Eukaryota; kingdom Metazoa; phylum Chordata; class Actinopteri; order Argentiniformes; family Microstomatidae; genus Nansenia; species Nansenia antarctica. The sequence goes on along the minus strand of NC_137677.1, from coordinate 38,417,761 downwards.
CTCAGAAAAAACATAAAACAAACATAAACACTGACTCAAAACCAAACACAGATACTAATCCTCTATATTAAAACCTAACATCCCTGATCCCGTAATAGTCACCAAAGTGCTATTATTGACCAAGTGTTTACAAAAATCTGCTTTCCCCAGTGTGTGCACTAACCTAACATCCTTTTAAAATAGTGACACAAACAAATCCCACACCCTGGTAACTTTCCCCTCATAATGTGCTACATTCCTCCTACATACAATTGCATACCTTACGTGAGTCAACAAAAAATTAACCAAATCTACGTTAACTTCTTTCTTTTTTCCCACCACCCCAAACAATAACAATTCCTTCCATTCAATCTCATTCATGACGGTAACCCCACAGTGTACACTTAACAACCCCTTTACTTTCACAAATAAGATAAACAAACTTGGACATTCAACAAAAAAGTGGTCCAAATTTTCATCCCTCCCTTTATGGTCACCAACAGGCGGCCCGCGGGCCAGATGCGGCCCACCAAAGCTTTCCATCGGGCCCGCCGAATATTCATGTTTTAACGGGGTTTTTTAACTTTTTTTTTTTTTTTTTTTCCGGAAATGAGGGAAATACCGTTTAGAACATAGATTCATATAGTTCTTACAATGCAGGAGGAGTCAGACCTACCTCATTCACAAAGCTGCAGCCTTGCTTCTGGTTGGGCACTAAATAGCAGTAGCGAAGCTGAAACTAATTCCCCTCTTTTATTAAATGGAATGCGGCAGATGTAGCGCTATTCTCATGCAAGAATGAGGACAAATTCATAGCTCTCATTTAACATTTCGTTGTATTTTATTTTTTCACATAGCCTACTCATAGGCCTATTTAACATTTCGTTTTATTTTATTTTTCACTCTTTGTTGCTCTTGTTTAACATTTCGTAACATTAACAGTGACTTAAATAACTAACTTCTCAGTCAGAAAATGAAAAAGATTAACATCACTTAAATAAAAAAAATAGCATGGCAAATGATAGGCCTTCATTGCCAGAAATGTTGTTTTCAAGTCGGTCAGTCAAACGTTCACCGCGGCATCCTGGTATCGCCTGGCATCTGTAGCCTATATCAAATAAAACGGTAATAACCAGGTCATTAAATTACACTTTAACAATGGATAAACCATGCCATTTAACATAGCAACAATAAAATCCTATGTCTGCAATACTCACATTTTGTTAATGAGAGAACTAACATCTCCCCTCTGACGCCAACTTCTTAAAATCAGGCTGGAGGTCCTCGTGAATGGCTTCAGATTCCAGCACAAACTTGCGGAACAGGCGATGCTGCGTACTGGAAGTTCCTCTGATGAAGTTAATTATTTTCATTGTTTTGTCCATAACCTCTTTCAGATCCCCACTTAGTTTGGCACACAGCACGCCAAAATATCTCGATTGCCCCCTGGTGGCTGGTTGGATAATAGGTGTCAGGAGTCTGTTCACACTGATAATAGGCTAATAATCATTAATAACATTAATTTAGTAAGAAAATGAAAATATTAAACAGTATGCTAATAGTACTATATACAATAGTATGCCTAAATAAAATAATTATATATATACGTATATATATATATTAAAGCCCGGCCCCCACAGTGTATGCTTTGAAAAATTCTGGCACTTGGACAAATATAGTTGGTGACCCCTGCATACCCTACCTACATTCCTATCCATTTGGTGCAAAACGACATTTGTGTAAACCCTATTGTGCCTAATCTTAAAATCATTGTGCTCACATTCTACGCTATTATATTTCACACCCAAATTTGCCCATACCTTTCCCACATCAAAACCTTCAAAAACCCTTTCCCACACCTTCTCTGACGCTGGCCTCACCAACCCATCACCCAGTAAATCCATGTATATCCCTTTTGTTTTCACATCCTCAAACTTGACCTCTAAACCTTTCCTTTCTACCCTTAATTCTACCATCCTTTTTTCCTCACCTGCCTCTCCCTGTCCTAACATTAAAGTTTTCCATTCCCTACTTATACTGTCCCTAATTCTATTATACACTCCTGCAATCCCACCTATTCTTATATCCCTATTCACTGCCCTTATTCCCTGCACTATCTCCTGCTCTGTTTTGAAATTGTTCTCTGACACTAAATGTTTTACCTGTCTAAACCCTGCCTGTTCAAAGTGCTTACTAACTATCATCTTGCTATTATACTTTATCTTGGGGTTAAAAAAGATGGGCTGATTTAAAACCTCATCTTTCCCTACACACTTGTACCTTACCTGCTCTAAATATTTCCCCCATGCCTCAAATACCTCTCTATAAAACAGTGACATTCCCTCATACCGTGGTTTATTAAAAACCATTAAAAGACCATTCACACGACACCCCCCATACCTTTGCAAATAATCCTCAAAGAAACCCATCCAACAATATTCATCCCTACCATACAACAACTTTTTCACAATTTTGACCCTAAGTGCCCTTTTCTTCACCTCTATATCTATCAATTTTAACCCCCCATTCTTATAACTATTTATTAACACCCTGTGCCTAATTAGTGCCTGCTTGCTATCCCACAAAAAACTATTTATCACCCTATTCAATTCTTTCGTGACCCACAAAGGTAAATCTAGTGCACTTAAAACATGGTTCACCTTTGATAGGATCAGGCAGTTTATTACCGTCACCTTCCCTCTTAGTTTCAGTTTTCTCCTTCTCCATGAATTCAGTGTTTGTTTCACCCTGTTCAAAATCCCTGTCCATGTTACATCCCTTGCTTCTTTTTCATTCACACCCACATTCACTCCTAGCACTTTTATCATTCCTTTTGCCACTTTCAAAGGTAAATCGCATTCACTCATGTCTACACTCCCTACACACAGTATTTCTGACTTCTCTACATTCATTTTAGCCCCTGATGCTTTCCCATATACTTCTAATAACTTGACTACTCTCTTCACACTATCTACGTCCCTAACTGTTATGTTTGTGTCGTCTGCATACTGATGTATTAAACTCCTCCCACCCCCTGGAATATGTATACCCTGAATGTGTTTGTCTGATTTTAACATCGTCGCCAGTGGCTCTGCTGTAATGCTATACAGCAGACTGGACAACGGACAACCCTGCCTAACTGATCTTTCTAAACTAAAACTATCTGTCAAAACTCCACTACACTTTACCCTACTCTTTGCACAACTATACAGTAACCTAATCCACTGAACTATCCTCTCCCCAAAACCAAACTTCTCTAACGTCCTAAACATAAACTCATGCTCTACTCTATCAAAAGCTTTATTGAAATCTACACTCAACACTATCCCTCCCTCTTCCTTCATGTGTTTCACTGTATCCCTGACTGACCCTATTGTATCCGCTATATCTCTCCCTGGTATGCTATACGCCTGAGTCGATGACACTATGGACCCTACTACTGACTTAATCCTATTGGCTAAAATCTTCGCTAACACTTTGTAATCTGTATTCAATAAACTAATCCCTCTGTAATTCCCTAACTGTAACTTACTACCCTTCTTGTATAATAAAGTAATTAACCCTGTTGCCATCGACTCACTAACCTTCTCTACCCTTTCCATTTCCTTATAAACCCTCAACAAAATCTTACTAAGCACTGCACTAAAACACTTGTAGAATTCACCTGGTAAGCCATCAGAGCCCGGGCTTTTGCCATTATTTGAGCTCTGAATGGCTAAGGTGACCTCCCCCTCTGATAAATCCCAATCACACCCTTCCCTGTCACTATCCGCTAACCTATGCTCAACTGTCCCTAAAACTTCTCCTACACTGTCATTGTCTACACTACCTTTTTTGAATAAATTCTCATAATACTCCTGCACTGTCTCCAAAACCCCTACATAGTCCTTCACTATCTCCCCTTTCTCATTCTCTATCTCTTCTATGTATGTTTTCCCCTGCTTCTGCTTCTCTAACCCTAAAAAGAACGCTGTGCATTTCTCCCCTTCTACTGTATACTGTGCCCTACTCCTAACTATAGCCCCTCTACACTTCTCCTTTTCATACGCTTCTAATTCCCCCCTAATCTCCATGTATTTCCCTACGCTTCTATCTGGGTCCCTGTCTATTTCTTTTAGTTCCTCATCCATCCTCCCTCTCAATGCACTTTCTTTTCTCTTTCTATCCTGACCTCGTTTTCTACAATAACTAATGCTTAATTGTTTTACCTGTCTCTTAACACACTCCCACCATTCACACACATTCTCTTCATACATTCCACACTTCATTCGCTCACTAATATGCCCATTCACCATATCCCTATACTCACTCTCCCCTAATACCCTCGTGTTCAAACACCACACACCCCCCCCTTTCCCTGTGTGCCTACCCCCTAAGCAGTGGCGGATTAACGCATAGGCTTACTAGGCTGCAGCCTAGGGCCACCACCACTAGGGGGCCACCTAACATTGGATAATAAAAATAAAAAAAATATTAAAAAATTATAATAATAATAAAATAACATATTATTTTCTATCCTGAGGCGGCGAGGCCCCCCTATATTTTCTATCCTGAGGCCCCCCTATATTTTCTATCCGCTTGTTAAGTCTGAAGTTCAAAAGTGACGTTTAGCCATTTCCGTTTTGGAAACCAAACCAAACCAAACCAGAAATTCAAAAGTTGCAAAAATGAAGCGGACGCACATGAGTGGGGCCAAAAAACGAAAAGAACTAATGAAAAAAGAACTAAATATAGCAAAGTTGCCCAAGATTTCAACATTTTTTTCTAATAATGCTGCTGCGCCTGAAACGACCAATGTTGTCGAGAGTGAGAGCCACGAAACTGTTAGCTCTGGGTCGGGTGTCGCTAGCACAAGCAGCACTGAGGCGAACATGGCCATGGGGGGAGAGATGCAGGCTGTCGAGGCTGAGCGCGGAGAAGAGGCACTAACTTTACCAGTACCACCACCAGCTGACAGTGACACTGATACCGAGCAGGACAATCAAGAAGAGGAGGCAACACGTGGACCACCAAGTCCAGACACAAATCCTACCACCACTTACAGCTCGGATCCTGGATTGTGGGATACAGTTGGTGATAAGATGAATGTCAGATGAAGGGCGGCAGGCCGAGATGTGTTGCTTCCTTATGATAATTAATTAATGCTCGAGGTAGACAATTAAGATAAAGTTTATTCCATTATACAGCGCTGGGTCAGCCCCTCAACACACGACAAGCAACGATGAGAGACTCGCACCTAATGACACTTTGCAGCGGCTTGATATAGGCAAAAGTTGCTGATCAAGCAGCCAGCTGTTTGTCATGCAAATCATTCCCAAAGACAGGGCTCCGTTGAGTCTAGGTAGGGTTGTTGACGAGAAGTCCCCATCTCCCAAAAGTGGCTGATTATCCTGACAACCCAGCTACCTGACCCTGGTCAGCTGACTGGCTGGTCCTAAATATACTGATCTATTGACCCAGGTTCTATGCTGGTCCCCACTAGCTGTGGTCTCTATATTTGGCTTAGGTCCAGTTACAGACAGAGAGTCTGCAGCCTGTTTGCAGTTTGTGATGATACAGCAAGAGAGGCCGGCTCATTTCTCAATAGTCAGATGTTACACTTGCTGATAATCACTAATGATTAAACATTCAGGGTTTACCTAAGCACAATGATTAAAACGCATCCTATCAGCCCACTCTTTTTTGTTTTCTCTAATGGACAGTAACTTTAATTATTTCTCTTTCTTTCCCCATGGTTGAGATCCTGCATTCCTCCCCCGGAATCGTCTTTAAATGACTTTTCCCATGGACAAATGCAAGTTCCCAGTCATGTGGCCTGACAAAGTGAACAAACATCTCACTCCACAATTGACTTGGCATGAGTAAAAGGTCACTTTGTGGTTAACTACTCTGATTAATAATCACCTTCTTTGGATAAAAACCTTTGTTGTTTAAAGGAGAAAATATCCAAATAGGTTTCTCATTACTATGTCTAACTACTCATTACAAATGAAGTAGGTATCATTTCCATCATTAATTCAAATCACATGTTTTTCCATAGTTTGTTACATAATTATACATTTTTAACAAATAGGGATATCGTCAATCAGTTTCTTTGTTCTTCGATATCCTAGGTCGATCTTCAACAGAGGGACCATCATGCTTTTCCGGTCGCAATGAGGCACTATCTGAGACGCTGGAACATTGTTGTCTTTCGCCTTGTCGTCCTCTTGTATTGTTGCTGTGTTATTGAGAAACTCACAGTAGAAATTATTTCATTCACCCTCATGCTGCTTGCTCAAATGTTTTAACAGTGTTATTGAAACTCTAAATCCTTACCCCCTACTTTTCTCTCCCCTATTGTTCCATGTCCCCATTGTCTGATCTTAAAGGTTTACTCCTGTTGTGGTGAATACGTACAACAATTGTCAACAAACTGGCAAACTCCTGCAACTGAGTCTAGTGCGCTATTTGGTTTAACTCCCTGGATGTCACGACGCATGCGAACAAGATTAGTGTCAGAGTCTTCAGTTAAAGTAAAGTCTGTTTCGTTAGTTAACACCCAGAGCGTATACAGAACCGATAAAATTGTGGCCATCCATCTTATGCACAGCGAGGCCAGGATCACACGGTTTCTCTCGGCACGCATCGTCTGTCCGGTATCTCTTGTCCTAGTTTCAATCTTAATTCACAACAACATCAAGAATAATTGTTAATAGCAGAGATAGTCATCATGATGGTCCTGAAATCAGTAATCGTTTCATAATACGTGTTTTCCCCTTTGCTTGGTTCTCATCGTCAGAGTTGAGAGTGGGTTGGGCTCCCTGTGGTCCCCCCCCATCTAGTGAGTTATGCACTTGCCTGCTGAGACATTTTTAGATACAGGGATTGCACAATCGTTAAGTACAGGTAGACAGACATTTAGTTTCTCTCAAAATGGTTAACTCGTCCTCCATCAATGCTCCTAGAGGAAACAAAAGGATTTGTCATTTGAAGTTCATGCCATGGGTATTCAAACTAGGACGTGTGTTGTGAAAAACCGTGAACCGTCCCTTTAATATCCAAATCAGTTCTTCAATACTTAGTTTATTTACTGTCAATGTGCAATCTGAGTCAATTCCCATAAGCATACTTTTAATGAGGTAGATAGGTTCTATTCTACCCGTATGTTAAAAAATTCTGATCACAATCATAACTGATGGCTTGAATACTTCCCCGTTGGTCTATGTACACTATGAGCTTATTTTGCATTAAGATTTAAATTTGCTGTGAACATTTAAATGTTCTATCCCTCTCTTATAGTCAAATATTTCTCAGTCAATCACCCGTTGGTTTTAGTAGATTTATCAGAGACACTCTTGAGTCAGTGTGAATGGTTCTTTATCATAAATGTTGCATCAATGTGTAATGCTCGTGCATTCAGCTGTTGGCCGATTAACACCGTTGATTGTGTAAAATACCGTCATATTCGTATGTGTAATTGCTTTATCAAAGTCTGTAGTCTGTCATGTCATTATCATGTTTCCGCTTCCAAACAGAAAAACAACATTTTCATTTACAGTTACACAGAGAATTATTATTTGTGGTTTCCCCTTTCTCTCATCCGTCAATCGTTCACTGTCATTTCAGCCCCCACTTCTGTTAGATTGGCCCTCAGCAACGCCCCCGTTTTTTAGTCCGTCGCTCATTTTCCCTGCAGTTTCTCGGTTCTGTCAGGAGATAGAATTGGCAAGAGTTGTGTTGTCCGTTCGGGATTATTCATCAATCAAAATGTCACATATTCCTCTTTGCTTGTGTGAACATCAACAGTCATCAATACATGTCTCTGTTTACTAAGTAAATTCAAATGTTACGTTTACTGAGTCAATGCAGAATTGTATGATAATTACAATAAGAGACAACTACATTTTCATCTCTAACACTTCTATGTGTTCTCTGCGTGTGTGTGTCTCTGTGTCACCGAGCTGCGTCTTGTTTGCAAGGGCAGTTCTATTAATAGTGTTGGTTCAGAGCGTCGTCCCTGGTGCAGCGTTGTGGAGCAGTGTTTTCCCCTCGTCTCTTTACCACTTTTCTGCTGTTGGTGCTAAGCTATTTAGCTTGTCCTGAAAATACAATAGTTATTTATTTCACTCTTTATCATTTGTTTACAATATGTTAATCAATACAAGGATTATTATTACTTAACTCAATGATTTCCCTATAACTCTATCACTCGACATGCTTCACGTAAGACTTCATTACCCATAATGCTTAGTATTCATTCCATCCCTCTAGGTCCGCGTATTGCGCAAGTTCCAAGACTTGTGGTTGGTGTTGCTTATTAAACAATCCCAAAGCTTCTAATTCCCTTATTCGTTTTTCAATCAATGCTGGTGTCATTGAGAAAATGTCTGGTGTTGATAATTTGAAGTTCTTTGCATCTTCTCCAATACCATCTAGAATCATATTTGTAAAGAATGCGTTAGGTTTGTCATCTAATTCCAAATTCGCCTTTTCTCTCCAGGTATTTTGGAATCTGATTACAAAGTCAGACATTGTTTCATTAGGCTTACGTTTACAGTTCAGAATCTGTGAGATATCACGGTTTTGACTGGCATGTTCGTTTAGAAATTTGGTTAATTGTTCAATGTGAGTCACTTTGTGTTGTTTATTAAACCATGGGAATCGTTCATTAATTGTATTACCTCTACATGGCCCATCATTATTTTCATTCAAAGTTTCACAAGCATTTATCAAAGTATCGATTTCAACATCTGGCATTAACGTGATCAGAATGTATCTTAAATCCGTGCCATTCAAATTACCATGTAGCAACATTGTTTCATACCAATTTATGAATCCTTTTGGGTTAATCAAGGGTCTGGGTGCGTCGACTATGATTGCAGATACGTCCGTCAGGGTTAATGGTTTATACAGTACTTTCTCCTCTATATTTAACAATGGTGCCTGCATCCGGACCACGCTGCGTATCACATCCTGCACCGCCTGTTCCGGCTGTACAGGAGGAGACACGCTCTGTATCTCCTTTACCTTGGGTATAGGGTTAAACCTATTGTGTTCCTTCTTTCTGACAATATTACCAGGCCATTGATTAGACATTATTACCCATGCTTGATAGACTTCTTTCATGTAATCAATATCCCATAATGGGTCGCAAATGCTTTTGTTTGATATCAAATATTCATCAATAATCTTTAGTTTATTCTTTTCAAAACTCCCGATACTTGGGAAATTATCGTCACTCCATTCCGCAATCTTTGTTAGAAACGGTTCTGCATAGAATGGTCCTAATTTAAGTAAAATCCATCCTTTTGGTGTCACTGTATCAGTGTATTTTATCGGAATATCAATTATGTGTGGATCAATTTCCAATAGTTTCTTAATAGATTTCTTTTCCCCTCGTGGCAAGTCCCTAACCGACTTATATTTAATAATCCGTTTCTCACAATTTGTCGTCCTAGACATTTGATTCCCCATGTTTGATTAATTACACTGCACACAATGTTAGTAAAAAGGAATTCTTTTATCTAAATTGTCTCGTTAGAGCTTTATAGTTACACCATTCGTGTCATATACTTTAATTCAGTCTGTTGCATTGCGTCTCATCAAGGTCATTTAAATCCACGTCTCATCTGTTCTCTCCTGTCTCAATAAATCAATCTTGTCACTCAAATCTGTTGCGCTGTAACATTAACACAAATACCGTATCCGTTCAACTTCTTATCGTCCTACAACTGTCTTTTTACCGCTGACCTATATCTTTCATTATCCTGTTTCTCTACAGAAATATACCTACATTACTAGACCACTTTAAAACACTTTCTTTAGATCACACTTCAACTTACATACCATAACCACTTGCGTGTCAATACCTTATTCATTTAACCATCTTAATCAACATTCTACTTCATAGTTTCAAATCCTGTGCTATAACACAATACCATATTTCTGTATCATACAGATAAACACATGTCTGTACCTTACAGATAAAAACATAAATAAAAACCCACGGAATGCCCAATTCCGTTTAATCAATTCTTCTATGAATTAATCAATATCCAGTATCAGTATTAATCTCCTCCAGAGTGACACCTAGCAGCTCTGTCCTTTTTATAACGCATTATCCTATGTGTGGATTAATGACCTTCATGTTCACACCAATACTCAACCTTTAATATTTAGTCAAATCTAGTCATTGGCCCCCCCATCATCAAATTCATCCCCTTTCCTTCATTCAAGGAAAAAAATTACAGGTTTTTCCCTCTAGAACAACAATTCAGGTTAAGCACACAACCACACTGGTTTATCTGCCTTACCTGTCTCGCTGAATCTAGGATCCTGTTCGTTAAACGCCAATTGATAAGATGAATGTCAGATGAAGGGCGGCAGGCCGAGATGTGTTGCTTCCTTATGATAATTAATTAATGCTCGAGGTAGACAATTAAGATAAAGTTTATTCCATTATACAGCGCTGGGTCAGCCCCTCAACACACGACAAGCAACGATGAGAGACTCGCACCTAATGACACTTTGCAGCGGCTTGATATAGGCAAAAGTTGCTGATCAAGCAGCCAGCTGTTTGTCATGCAAATCATTCCCAAAGACAGGGCTCCGTTGAGTCTAGGTAGGGTTGTTGACGAGAAGTCCCCATCTCCCAAAAGTGGCTGATTATCCTGACAACCCAGCTACCTGACCCTGGTCAGCTGACTGGCTGGTCCTAAATATACTGATCTATTGACCCAGGTTCTATGCTGGTCCCCACTAGCTGTGGTCTCTATATTTGGCTTAGGTCCAGTTACAGACAGAGAGTCTGCAGCCTGTTTGCAGTTTGTGATGATACAGCAAGAGAGGCCGGCTCATTTCTCAATAGTCAGATGTTACACTTGCTGATAATCACTAATGATTAAACATTCAGGGTTTACCTAAGCACAATGATTAAAACGCATCCTATCAGTTGGTGAAGACATGAGAACATATTGGATTAAGATGGGGCCACAATGTTGTCAAAATGAAGATGCTAATGTCGCCGCTTCAGAAACACAGCACAAGCATCAGAAGAGGTATTTTTCAAAAACACTATATAAAAGAAAAAAGTCAAATGGCGAAACCGTGCCTCGAGAATGGTTAATTTATTCACCTGCAAAAGGAAAAGTATTTTGTTTTGCATGTAAATTATTTGGTGACGGTGCTCATAAATTCAAAACAGGCTACAATGACTGGAAAAACGCAGCAGTGTGTCTGGCTGAGCATGAAGGTTCCGAAAGCCACAGGAAAGCTATGCTTTCCTATGTGATGCGCAGCGCTGCTGCTGGCTGTATTGACTCAGAACTAAAAAAAGCAGTTTAACAACGAGTGTGCTTATTGGACAGATGTGTTAAAGCGAGTGGTTGTAGTGGTGAAGTTTCTTGCAGAGCGAGGATTACCATTGAGGGGACACTGTGAAACCTTTGGCCAGCCTGATAATGGGAATTTTATGGGTGTTTTGGAAGCGATCAGTGTGTTTGATCCATTCTTGAAAGCGCACAAATATGGAAATGCTGGCAAGGGAACCACATCTTACCTCTCATCAACAACATGCTTAGAATTTATTGAATTGATGGGAGAGCATGTCCTAGCTGAGATAATCAGTCAGGTAAAAATAGCAAAGTATTTTTCAATCAGCGTCGACGCTACACCAGATGTTGCACACACAGACCAGCTCACATTCATCATACGATATGTGTCACCAGATGGATGCGTGGAGGAGCGTTTTCTTAAGTTTTTGCCAATTCAGAGTCATTCAGGGGAGTCACTTTATCAGTCTGTTCTTGGCGTTTTGGAAGAAATGGGCATTGACATCAATAACTGCCGAGGCCAATGTTATGACAATGCAGCCAACATGTCCGGCATTTACAGTGGTTTGCAAGCACGCATTAAGAAGATAAATAATTTGGCCGAGTGGGTACCCTGCGCAGCGCATACACTCAATTTAGTGGGAGTTGCCGGTGTAGATTGTTGCCCTGTGACAATGGAATTTTTAAATTTTGTACAGACACTTTATAATTTTTGTTCCAAATCCACGGCGCGTTGGCAGATAATAACTGCGGGGCTAAATGTTATTGACAACAAGAGGCTGGAGACATTGAAAAGTTTGTCAGATACTAGATGGTCAGCACATGCGCAAGCAACAAAAGCACTACACCAGAACTATGCCAACATCCAAGAGTCATTGAAGAAGATGAGCGATGACCCGATCCAAACTGGCGCTACTCGGGATGATGCCACGACACTTTACACAAAGATGGAAAAATTAGAGAACGCCTTTCTGTGTTCTATGTGGAACACCATACTGCAGCGCTTTCACAAAACTAGCGAAGCTCTACAGGCAGTAATGCAATGCTGTTGATTTGGTCTACTCATTGAGGGATTACGTGGCCAGTCTTCGGGACGATTTTGACAAGTTTGAGAGTGCTGCAAAAAACATGTCCCTGTTGTCCCAATACTACAAAGCAGACACACAGAGGCAGAGAAGACGAACAAAACAGGCAGATGAATCCACTGAACCTGACTGTGAGCGATCAGGCCGAGACAACTTTAAAGTAACGGTTTATATCACTGTCATAGATCGACTCGTCATGGAACTAGAGAGGAGGTATCACTCATACAAAGATATTCAGCAGACATTTGGTTTTTTGAACAATATTCCATCCATCTCCATGCTAGATCTTCGCACAAGAGCGGCTAATCTGCAGAAGAAATATGCAGGTGATCTGGAGGAAGATTTTTTGGAGGAAATCAGACAATTCAGGGAATTCATTAAAGAAAATGAGGACACCTCAGCGAGGTCACTGCTGAAACTTATAAGAGGAAGGAAAATACAGGCAGTGTTTCCCAATGTTGATGTTGCACTCCGACTGTTTATGACTCTGCCTGTAACGAATGCCAGCGGGGAGCGGTCTTTTTCTAAACTGGCACTTGTCAAAAACAAACTAAGATCCACAATGGGCCAAGAGAGGCTAAATCACCTGTGCCTGATGTCAATTGAGTCTGACATTCTGCGCACATTGGATTACACCAGCCTCATTAAGGACTTTGCTGCCAGAAAATCAAGGAAAAAGACCTTCTAAGGGTAGGACCATTTATGATTGTGTTGCCTTAATCTGGGCATCTATCTCTTATTTTGTGGATGTAATTTGGACTGTTGCTGTATTGATTTTGTGTGTGTGTGTCTCTCTCTCTCTCTCTCTCTCTCTCTCTCTCTCTCTCTCTCTCTCTCTCTCTCAGACAACAGGAGAGCAACAGAGAGACAGACAGCAGGAGAGGACAGCAACAGAGAGACAGACAACAGGACAGCAACAAAGAGACAGACAACAGGACAGCAACAAAGAGACAGACAACAGGACAGCAACAGAGAGACAGACAACAGGAGAAGAGAGCAAAAGAGAGACAGACAACAGGAGAGGAGAGCAACAGAGAGACAGACAACAGGACAGCAACAGAGAGACAGACAACAGGAGAAGAGAGTAACAGAGAGACAGACAACAGGACAGCAACAGAGAGACAGACAACAGGAGAGGAGAGCAATAGAGACAGAACTGAGGTGAGGTGAGCAACAGAGATAGTTCAGGATGATAACAACCTTTTCAGTGCATTTTTTATTGTTTGCATTATGTTATTAAAGCACAATGTGTTTTATGGTAAAGCATTATGAGTGGTCTGTGTGTGCAGGGTGCTCGTGAGTTGTGTATTTTGGGGAGGGGGAGGCTCGTGTATGAATGAATGAATGAATGGACTTTATTGTCATTGCTACAGTACAGGTACCAAACAACGACATTTAGGAGGGGTGGCTCCCCTGGTGTTATGAAAGCAAAAAAAATAAAAAATAAAAAAATAAAAAAGGGGGGGGGGGCCTCACACAAAGGAGTAGCCTAGGGCCACTGACCATCTTAATCCGCCACTGCCCCTAAGTGAAAAGTGATTGCTGCGTGATCGCTGTACCCCGTGAATTTGTGTTGTATATCCCCTATTTCCTTTTCTATCCCCTGTGACACTAAACATAAATCAATTCTACTCTGCTTCAAAACCCCACTAACTACCTGTCTTCTCGAAAACTCTCTCTTACTTGTGTTCCTAACTCTCCATACATCTATTAAATGTCTCTGCTCTATCATTTCTAATAACCCCCTCCTAGCTGAATCTGTCTTAAAACTATCTACTCTATAAACATCCATCTTAGTGCAAAATACATTAAAGTCACCCACCAAAATACAATTCCCTGTGCAGTGCAAGCCCAGTTCTACAAAAAAATCCCTCTTTTCAACCTCTCTATTTGGTGCATACACATTAATTAATCTAAACATAACATTATTTATATTAAATTCTATCCCTATTACCCTACTCTTCCCGTCATTCAAAACCTCTCTTACATTCTCTACCCTATTCTCTTTAATTAATATCGCTACCCCACATGATTTATTTGTCCCATTATTTGTAAACAGCATACCCCTCCATTTCCCCTTGATTTCTGTAATTTTTGTGTCTGTCCACTTTGTCTCCTGCAGTACCAGAACATCAGATGTGAAAGTCACCAGCACCTCCTCCAGCTTCTCCATATTATTGAGCCCATTGATGTTTATGGAGGAAAGCGTGACCATTGAAAACAAGTGTAGGAGGATAAATATGTTTACTGCCATTTTTTATTTCATTTCTTCTTTCCCTCCGCGTTCTGCTGCTTTGATTTGCGCTTTAGTTTCCCCTCTAAAAGCGCCCTCTTCCTCCCTCCCACTATCGTCAACAGCTCAGACTCGTCTTGCTCCCCGCACCCATCATCACTGTTTGTTAACATCTTTTCAGATGCTTTCGGGGGGGGGCTTACGGATACGGCCCCTCGCCATTCCGACTCGTTGTTCATGGGGGTTCCCTCCTTTGATTTTTTTGCCTGCCTCTTGTGCTCCTTTCGGGCGCACGACTCTCGGGGGCAAAGGCTCTTGTTGGGAACCTCTCCCCCCGGTCGTCTGTGCGCTCCCTTGCAACTCCGATGCCGGGGTTACCCCCATAAAGCTGTCGAGGCTCGACCCCATGCCCCCCATCCCACTCTCTCCTGTCAGTCCCGTGACCTCGTACTCTGAGTCTCTGACACAGTCTGAGCTGTCAACGATACTCCCTCCTCCATCCCCTCTTCCTCCTCTCCCTCGCTCTTCTCTTCCTCCTCTCCCTCGCTCTTCTCTCCCTCTTCTCCCTCTCCCTCTCCCTTCTCTCCCTCTCCCTTCTTTTCCTCTTCCCCCTTTCCCCCCTTCCCTTCTTCCTCCCTCTGTCTAAAAACAGTGGATGGACTCATCACTACTTCTTCCTCCCTACACTTACATTGGGATTCCAGGTCCCCACACCCCCTGCACTTGTTTTCAAAAGTCGCGCATTCCCTCGCATAATGCCCGCTGAGCCCACACCTTCTGCACCTGAACTCGGGACATTCCCGTAGGAGCAGCGCCATCATCGTCACCTTCTCCTCGCCGACCAGCTCCACCGCCACCGTCAACTCCTTACTGTAGGCCGGCTCCTCTCTCTCCTCTCTCCTCTCTCCCTCTCTCTCCTCTCTCTCCGCATTCGCCCTCGCTTCCGCCGCCTGTTTCTTCCTCGCTATTCTCTCTCTCTCCTCTCTCACTTCATCTCTCTCTCTCTGTCTCTCCATCTCCTCTCTCTCTCTCTCCTTCTTTCGCCATGCCGGTGTCCGTGTTCTTCTTAGCCATGTCGTCTGTCGTTCCGAGTCCTTTTACCATGTTGAGCCGTCCGTGTACAAACAAAAACGAAATAACAAAAATATCCCCCCTAACAGCAAGCTGCTGGGGGAATAAACTCTTACACACTGACTCTCCTTTCACTCACACAAACTACGCAAATATTCAAACACTAAACTCTCATGCACACAAAAAAATTCCAAACGTTCTCGCTGCTATCCCGCACTTTTTACGACAGGTCGTATTCAGGGACCCCAATTGAAATAAGCCAGTGGCTTTCTTGGGTTTTTATCCTGTTAGTTGACCTTGTATGTAAAATGTACTTTCATGTACCTACTTCTGCAAATCTTCTAATAAAGTATTCAATCAATCAATCAATCAGGCTAGTATGGCCGTGAGCAATAGGACCATGACCCAAAGCATCCATAAGACCCAGCCTGGAGCATTCTTGTTGATGTAACTTTATTAAATATGCGGGATAAAGCACTCTATTTGTGGGTAGAATATGCACAAGGTGTCCTGGATGAAGGGAGAAGTGTGTTTCAATGAATTATAACTTTATTGGGGGCATATGGCACTCTATATGGGGGTAAAAAGTGAATTGGAACTGCTCTCCTTCCATGGAGGCCTCCATAAATGGGTAGACGCTACACCCTTGTGGGTGAAAATGGTAGTGACAACACTCACACAGCCCAGCAGAGAGACACTATCATGGGCATGGAAACAGAGTCATAGGCCTCACTACATGTGGAAGAATAGAACCAGGCTGCTTGAGCTACTCACACAGCCCAGCAGAGAGGCACTATCATGGGCATGGACACTAGTCATATGCCTCACTACATGTGGAAGAATAGAACCAGGCTGCTTGAGCTACTCACTCAGCCCAGCAGAGAGACACTCTGCTGGGCAGTAACTTACCTGTTATGGAGGCCTAAAAAAGGGGAGATGAAAGTGAAGCTGAATAGCTTCACTCTCACCTCCCATTGTGGAAGAGATGTACCAACATGAGATGTACCAAGGACTACCAGAGGTGTTCAGCTAGACACACAGCCCAGAGACAACACACCTTCCATGGGTGCTGTGACTAGGCCTGTGGCCCTATGCTGGAGGTCACATGAGCTCCAGGGCCTCAGGTCCTGCACTACCAGGCCCAGTAGGAGAGCCCTCACTGGGCCTAGCTGGCTACCATTGTCCCCTGGAGATCACTCTACTCTGCACAGACTAAGTCCAGCTCCAGGGCCTATGTCATACACTACCAGTCCGATTAGGAGTGCTCTCACTGGGCATAGCTGTCTACCATTCACCCCTCTTCTGGAGGTCTGACATCCAGGTACTAACTGCTACTCTGTCAGTCCGATTAGGAGTGCTCTCACTGGGCCTAGCTGTCTGACAGTCACCCCTCTTCTGGAGGTCTGACATCCAGGTACTAACTGCTACTCTGTCAGTCCGATTAGGAGTGCTCTCACTGGGCCTAGCTGTCTGACAGTCACCCCTCTTCTGGAGGTCTGACATCCAGGTACTAACTGCTACTCTGTCAGTCCGATTAGGAGGGCTCTCACTGGGCATAGCTGTCTACCATTCACCCCTCTTCTGGAGGTCTGACATCCAGGTACTAACTGCTACTCTGTCAGTCCGCTTAGGAGTGCTCTCACTGGGCATAGCTGTCTACCATTCACCCCTCTTCTGGAGGTCTGACATCCAGGTACTAACTGCTACTCTGTCAGTCCGCTTAGGAGTGCTCTCACTGGGCATAGCTGTCTACCATTCACCCCTCTTCTGGAGGTCTGACCCTCACACACTAGGCGGAGTGGTCGGCAGACAGGCTGGGGGTCAGGCAGGCGGAGTGGTCGGCAGACAGGCAGGGAGTCAAGCAGGTGGAGTGGTCGGCAGACAGGCTGGGGGTCAGCAGATTTAGCCATCCCCCTTTCCACTGGTAATAAGGAATTGGCAAGAATAGATCGATATAAATAGATCAACATAATGCAGCACTATCATGCACAGATCAGCCTTAAAACATGTAACGTTAGATATATAACGGTGCAATGTATTTCTACGGAAAGGCTGACTGACGCGGGGCTCATTCAATCTCCGCGTTCGTTATAGATACGCTTGCAGGAGCGGGTGAACTCCCGGTTCATTGAGTTTACGGTTAAAAGCATAACTTCTCGGGGTGTCAGCGCGGTGGTTCAGGGCTCAAAATGACCGTATACCGATGGTGAAGTTAGCAAAGGAGTATTGTGATTGTACCACCTCCATAGCCGGTGTTATTCACAGGCAAAGACGGTGCCCTTTGCGGGTTAATAACTGTGAGTTACCGTGGGTTAGGATAACAATTCAAACGTGTCCGGATAGGGGAGAGGACAGGGAATCCAAAACCATTTGAATGGTGTCGATCCTACACTCCTATCACGGTCGACACAGCGCGGAGCGAATTCCCTGTTAAAACGATTCTCTCGCCCCGCTGTCAACGGGAGTTTCAACCAGCAGGCGCGGTGCTGCGAGCAGCAGCGGGTGAACTCCCGGTTCATTGAGTTTACGGTTAAAAGCATAACTTCTCGGGGTGTCAGCGCGGTGGTTAAGGGCTCAAAATGACCGTATACCGATGGTGAAGTTAGCAAAGGAGTATTGTGTTTGTACCACCTTCACAGCCGGTGTTATTCACGGGCAAAGACGGTGCATAATAGCGATTTTTGTGTTATGCTTGTTGTAAATAAAAGTTCTATGATGCATTGAAATGACATTAAACTAAGATAATACGATGGTCAGCATAATTTTCCGAATCTTTATTAATAAGCTATTACAGAAACTGTAGTGACATTTTCCAAGAGCGAATGTGGTATTTAAAGATGGGTCTTCGTCGTCATCGTTGGCATCGCGAATCCTTTGGCCGGAAAGGGCAGAACCTATGGCCGGAACCGGAAGGAAAAGATGGTACCTACATCGGAATGCAATACAATGCAAATTACATCGGATTTACATCGGATATCGAAAAGCAATTCAAATTAGTACCCAACACTCGAATGCAATACAATGCAAATTACACCGGATATCGAAAAGCAATGCAAATGAGTACACCAACACTCGAATGGAATACACTCATGACCAAATGTAATACGCTGCGCTCAAATGTAATACACATGCTCAATGGAATACACTCGTGACCAAATGTAATACACATGCTCAATGGAATACACTCATGACCAAATGTAATACGCTGCGCTCAAATGTAATACACATTGATTTTATTTTGGCACAAATATGCCGTATTTTTGCATTGTATTTAGTGTTACACGTGTATTGCATTCCGATGTGTGTATTGCATTTAAATATGGCACGATACACCCTCCATACTAAACATATTTAAATCTAAACTACTTCAGACCCAGACTAAACATATTTAAATCTAAACAACTTCAGACCCAGACCCTAAACATATTTAAATCTAAACAACTTCAGACCCAGACTAAACACATTTAAATCTAAACAACTTCAGACCCAGACCCTAAACATATTTAAATCTAAACTAAAAACCTTCATGTCACACAAACACTTCACTATCAAAGTCTTTTATCCATAAACTGTTGTCTTATTGAATGTTTTATCCATAAACTGTTGTCTTATTAAATGTTTTATCCATTAACTATTGTCTTATTAAATGTTTTATCTATTTACCGTATTTTCCGCACTATAAGGCGCACCGGATTATAAGGCGCACCTTCAATGAATGGCCTATTTTAGAACTGTTTTCATATATAGTCAGGTTCACTATGTTTCAATTTAAACTTTCGTGGGAATTTTTTGGGGATTTGCTAATCTATACATTTTTGGAAAGGGCATTGTATGAGGAATCAGAAAATATATGTTTCCATTTGCACAGATGTCTGAAAGGCGGCCATCTTGGCATTTACAAAATGGCCACCATAATACACACGTTTTGTAATATCTTGGCTTCTAAATAAGCTAGAACATTGATTTTAACTGCTAAACCTACATTTTCAGGGTCAATGAATCCAATGGTTGGAGTTACAAAGCATTTTTTGTATTCTTCTTCTTAAAAAAATATGGGCACAGGCAGCCATTGCTCTGCAGGATCCATAGGCTAATTGGATCCCCTGCAAAATTGGTACTCCAAACATGAGGATGGCATGCTTAAACCAACAACCACAGACGTCCTCCCAGCCCCAAAGTCCATCATTGAGATGGTACAATGCAAATGCAAAACTGACTGTTCTTCTGGCAGATGTTCATGCAGAGCTAAGAACTTAGCCTGTACCGACATGTGCAGCAGCCAGTGCCAGAACGATGACGATTCCCAAGCTGTGACGCACAAAAGTGATGATGATGAACTAATCTAACAGCCCAGCTCACATTGGCACGCATTGGACTCGCCATTCACATATCACATCACACATAGCATAAACGCTTATACATAGTCAAGAGACACAACCCGCCTGTCATTACACATAGAGTAAATACACATCCCACAAACAGAACAACCAGCACACCATACACTCCCCACATTCCTCCCATTCATTTATTTTGTTTCATTCCCTATTTTTATCATTAAATATGATATACGGAGCTTATTCTCCATGCCGCACCCGCCTTGAAGTCCTGCCTGAGAGCGTTCCTCACTTCCTGTTTGCGCCAACTCAAGATCCCCAAAATCTGGCGAAGAGCCCTAGTTGTTGCGATCCCTAAACCGAATAAGCCTGAAGGGGACCCTAAGAGTTACCGTCCCATCTCTCTGTTATGCATCAAGATCCTCGAGACGGGGCCGTCTTTATAGACCTGACGGCTGCCTACGATACCGTATGGCATCGCGGCCTCACCTGCAAGCTGCTCCGCCTGCTGCCGGACAGGCACATGGTCAGAATGATCATGGAGCTCATCCGTAACCGCAGCTTTACCCTTACAACCGGTTGCGGACAGCTAAGCAGGCTTCGACGCCTTAAGAACGGCGTCCCTCAGGGATCGGTCCTGGCCCCCCTCCTCTATAATATCTACACCTATGACCTGCCCAACACACTCTCGCGGAAGTACGCCTACGCAGACGACCTCGCAGTGGTGTACTCTGCTGGAAATTGGCAGTCTGTGGAGGGGATTCTGAGCCAGGACATGCAGACACTAGTGGCATACTTCCGGAAATGGAGATTGAAGCTTAGCGAGGCAAAGACGGTGTCGGCTGCCTTCCACCTTAACAACAGGGAGGCTAAATGTGAGCTTAGAGTACTGTATACCTAGATGGAACTCCCCTGCCATGTTCCGCTGAGCCAATCTATCTCGGCGTGACATTGGACAGGACGCTCACGTTTCGCCGGCACCTCGAGTCACTGCGCAAGAAGTTAACAGCTCGTGTGGCGTTGATGAGGCGACTGGTTGGCTCAGGCTGGGGCGCCGGCGCAAAGACCTTGCACACGGCAGCCCTAGCCCTCCTTTATTCAACTAGTGAATACTGCGCCCCAGTATGGTGTCGCAGTGCCCACACCCGCCTCATCGACTCGCCTATAAACGAAGCCTTGCGGTTTGTGACAGGATGCCTGCGTCCTACCCCCGTGGACAACCTTCCCACCCTAGCAGGCATCCAGCCCGCAGGCCTCCGCCGCATGGGAGCCACAGCACGTCTCGCCTGCCGGGCCGTGGAGCTTAATAACCATCTGCTCCACGATAGGCTCACTATAACAGCGGAGCCCTCCCGACGTCTCAAGTCGAGACACCCATTTGTGCCTGCCGCACAGGATCTCAGGCAGCAATGCAGAGATCTTAACATCAGTGCGGCAGGATGGGCGGATTATATGTGCCGCGCGGAGTGGGAGGCAAACACCTCCAAACTCCGTGACCATATCCCAGTCGCCGGCCCTGAGCCCCTCGGGATGGACTTGCCAAGGCTATCCTGGGTGAGGCTCAATCGTCTCCGGACCGGCATCGGGCGTTTCCGCTCATCAATGCACAGATGGGGCTTGGCCCCAAATGTGTCGTGCGAGTGTGGCGCAGAGGACCAAACCGCAGACCATGTTATCCTGGATTGCCTGGTGTACCACCCACCCAACGGGATGCATGTTCTGTCGGTACTAGATGACGAGACGATGACGTGGCTTCTGGAGGGGTGTCCAGAAATATAGCCCGGGTGAGCCCCTCAACCAGGTCTCGGGGTGGTAAAAGGGTAGCCCCTCGGCCCCGAGCATGGTGGAGTGGAGAGGAAAACAACTACCCATACGCCGAAAGAAGATCATTAAATATGCCATTAGGCTAAAGATTTACCTGCCTCTGTATTGCCTTACTGGTTGCTGGCTGTTGCCATAACATCCAAAAATGTATAGATTAGCAAATCCCCCCAAAAAGCCAACAAAAGTTTAAATCATAACATCGAGACTATCTAATGCAGGAGGTTGTCGTGATCATACTGTGGTCTGTGGACTCACGTATGGAAGTAATAGAAAAACGACAATTTCTTAAAGTATAAGTTACACATTTTTATGTGATGATGTAAAAAAGAAAAGAATACAAAAAATAGCTTTGTAACTACAACCATTGGATTCCTTGACCCTGAAAATGTAGGTTTAGCAGTTAAAATGTTCTAGCTTATTTAGAAGCCAAGATATTACAAAACGTGTGTATTATGGCGGCCATTTCTTAAATGCCAAGATGGCCGCCTTTCAGACATCTGTGCAAATGGAAACATATATTTTCTGATTCCTCATACAATGCCCTTTCCAAAAATGTATAGATACGCAAATCCCCCAAAAATTCCCACGAAATTATATAACAAACCTGACTAATACAGGGCGCACCGGATTATAAGGCGCACCGGATTATAAAGCGCATAGAATAGAAAATACTGCAGTCAAACGTTTGACTGGGGTTGCGTTACGCCCAAGCTCCACCTACTGCGTTGCGTCACCTCTCCATCGGTGTTGTGTCAACTTCCCGTTGTCCATGCTCCACCTGAGCGTTGTCACCGTCAACGTTCTACCTGCTCCACTGTCAAAAATATATATTTTTCCACCTCAAGTATCAGCCATTCGTCATCCATTTTTGCAACAAGCGTTAAGGACCTGCGGTGATTCACAGCTGACTCGCGTGAATAGCAATTCGCAATAGCTGCGACCACGAGATATAGAGTAGTTAGCTACAAGCATTTTCAATCTGGTATTATCTCTATTAGTGGATTAACCGCTGTGGTGATTTAACAGCTGATAAAAATACATCAAGTAGACTACAAACAGAGCAAAACAATAAAACAACACCAGAAAACAACCAATAGGCTATACAATTATAACCAACAACCAATATGTGACAGCTCCTGGTGAAATGTGCAATGTAATTTTTCTGTTTTGTGACTCTGAACGCACCACAGCTACGAACGCTGCTAACAAAACACATCGCTACAAAGGTCTAAACTGTATTTTAATAACATGACAACATACTGGGAGAACATCGACATGCTAAAAACACATAACTACACATAACAAGATGAACACACAGTTCTTGCTTTTGAACACGAGCTAAAACGAAAGTATTTTTACAAGTCAACCCTCCCTTACCGGTAGCCTCCGGCAAACGAGAATAATGAATCCAATACACACATTATAAGTGTTTAGTGATCGTTAAACTGTTGTTTATTATATCGAGTGAGTACTTTAAAACTTCAAGTTGAAAGCACCAAGAAGGACCGCCTCGAAATTCATCGATGTTCATGTCCCGTGCTCCCGCTGTTGCCTTCATTCGAATAGTGACTGTAGAGACCCTTCTACTTGCGGCTCTCTGTTCAACAACCCACTGTTGGAGTTTGTCCTCTAACTGTGTCTAACTGTGGCCATCTCGCTTTGTTCCCTCGGAAACTCTGTTTAGTCTTCTTTACTTGGGGTCTTTATACACACACAAGTGGTGTGGGACTGTGAGTAAGCACATCAGTACCGGTGTTTACTGATTACCGTAATGCTGCAAGCGGTGCGGCTTTGTAGTTTACCAGACGTACTGAAACATTTTGACAGAGCGCCTTGAGCGCCGTGTACAACCAGTATGGATCAACCAATTAACAAATTGATCCATATATAAGGCGCTCCGGGTTATAAGGCGCACTGTCGTTTTTGAAAAAAAAATAAGGCTTTTAACTCATTGACTGCCAAAGACGCCAATTGGCGTCTTATAGAATAGTAACGTAGACTGCCAAAGACGCCAATTGACATGTTCTACACCTAGTGTGTGAATTTCAGACTTGGGTGTAATGTATTTCGGTCCCAGATGAGGGCAGTAGTTCGATTTAGCTCAGCTATAAAAAGCCTGGACAAGGAAGTGGCTTGTTGTGGGTTGTAGTAATGGCGAAGAGGAGAGCGAAGACGAGAGGTTCAGGCGACAAGCATTATAAGCAGTTGACACTGGCACAGAGCTTGTCTGGCAGTGGATCTGCAAGGAGTGTGGTGCAGATCAGGTCAAGCAGATCTGGTATAGGAGATGTGCCAAACGCGGCGAGATCTGGTATAGGAGATGTGCCAAACGCGGCGCGGAGCATCGCGGAGCATCCCGGAGCAGCGCAGCCATCGCGCGACTCTTCAAACAGTTCAGAGTCGGACGATTCTGAACCAGACCCCGATTCAGACGAGTGGTTGCCTTCCCGATCGGATAGTAGCAGGGGCTCCTCTCCAGATCAGCGCGGATCCCCGCGGGTGGAGCAAAAACGGTAAAACTGTTGAATGAATGAATGAATGAATTTGTTTTTCTTTTTGTATTCTTTACAGACCGTGTGTGTGTATGTGTGAGTGAGTGTGTGTGTGTGTGTGTGTGTGTGTGTGTGCCTGTGTGTGTGTGTGTGTGTGTGTGTGTGTGCCTGTATGCCTGTATGTGTGTGTGTGTGTGTGTGTGTGTGCCTGTATGTGTGAGTGTGTGTGAGTGTGTGTGTGTGTGTGTGTGTGTGTGTGTGTGTGTGTGTGCAGATATGAGGGAGATGAAGAGGGGATGTTTATGGGTAATGTGATGTAAGGCTCATATTAGTTATGAGGTAGTTATGGGTAACCTTGGGTCTACATGTATGTGCTACACAAATAAATTTGCCTTGCCTCAGGTCAGAGAGGCTCTGTTTCACACGCGCGCGTGTGTGTGTGTGTGTGTGCGTGCGATGTCTACCTGTGTTGATGTCTACCTCTGTGTTGATGTTTACCTGTGTCTTTGAAGTATACCTCTGTGTGTTGATGTGTGTGTTGATGACCTGTGTGTGACCTGTGTCTTTGAAGTCTCCCTCTGTGTGTTGATGTCTGTGTTGATGACCTGTGTGTGACCTGTGTCTTTGAAGTCTCCCTCTGTGTGTTGATGTGTGTGTTGATGACCTGTGTGTGACCTCTCTGTGTTGATGTCTACCTGTGTGTGTTGTGCTGAAACTTTAACCATCACTAGAGCAGTATAACACTATTACTATTACTATTACACTATTACACTACATCATTACAAAGCAATAAAACATGCCTTTTGTATATATATATTTTGTATAAAATGGTATATATTTCAATATTTTACAGTTCCTGAATCGAGCAGAGGACGTGCCTCAACCAGTGGGTTTGCTGCAAGGAGACGGCTGTCTTCAGAGAAAGCTGCTGGTTGGGGTGACGGTGACTGGCAACCCACAAAGGTTCCATTCACGGCAACCCCTGGACCCCAGAATGCTGCTGCAGAGCTGAAATCTGACCGGCCGGTTGATTTCCTGGAGCTGCTCATTCCTGATGAGCTGGTGCAGCACATTGCAGATCAAACCAACCTGTATGCCAAGCAGTTTTTACAGGCACATCCCGACACATCCCGACACTCCAGAGGGAGGTCATGGAAACCGGTGACAGTCCCAGAACTGAAACGATTCTTTGGACTCACTTTCATCACCGGTTACATAAAAAAGCCAAAAATAGAAATGTATTGGAGTGTGGATCCACAGGACGCCACTCCATACTTCAATAAAACCATGTCCAGGAACAGGTATCAGCTCATCTGGAAGTTCCTCCACTACAACAATAATGCATCACAGGACGCCACAGATAAAATGTATAAAGTGCGTCCTATTTTAGATCATGTTGTAGCCTAATTCAAAGAGCTGTATCAGCCCTTTGAAAGTATCTGCATTGATGAAGGAATGATGCAGTGGCGTGGCCGCCTATCATTCAAAGTGTATAACCCTCAGAAGCCGGTGAAGTATGGAATTAAATCCTACATACTGTGTGACTCTTATACTGGGTATTGTTTTAACATTAAGCCTTATGTTGGCCAGCATAACACACTCCCAGACACAGTGTTCTCCCTCCTTGACCGTCTCACAGGACACGGATACACACTTTACATGGACAACTTCTACAACTCTGTTCAACTTTGTGAGCAGTTGATCAAAGCCAACACCAACGTCTGCGGAACACTGCGAAAAAACAGGGGGGAACCGCAGATCATAAGGGAGCCGACAAAGAAGGACTTGGGTGTGGAGGGGAGGGTGGTGCGGCACAATGGCAGGGTGCTGGTTATGGCATGGCAGGACAAGCGTCTGGTGAGGATGGTGACAACCTGCCACCATGACAGCATGCAGAGGGTGGAGGTGTGGCAGAAGGGGAAGAAGGAGAAGGTGGGTCAGCTCAAACCGCAGTGTGTTGTGGCATACAATGCCTGCATGAATGGGGTGGACAAACTTGACCAGAACATTGCATATTACCCATTCATACGGAAAACACTCAACTGGTCAAAGAAGTTTGTGGCATACTTATTTCAGCTGTGTGTGTTCAATGCATATGTGCTGTACAAGGCCAGGAACCCGGGGAAGTGCAAAACACACTTGGAGTTCGTGAGGAGGGTGGCGAGGTCGTGGACTGAAAAAACCTATGTGGAGGAGGAGGAGGAGGAGGAGAGAGGAGGAGGAGGGGGAGGAAGAGGAGGAGAGAGGAGGAGGGGGAGGAGGGGGAGAGAGGAGGAGGGGGGGGAGGAGGAGGAGGAGGAAGAGGAGGAAGAGGAGGTCCGACAAACCAGGGCCGCAAGACAGAGAGACCCAGACAGCAGGCTGGATGGCCGGATGGCCAGGCATGAGTTGGAAAAATTAAGGCCCACCAGCAATAACACAAAGCCAGCAAGAAAATGTAGGGTCTGCGTTCGAAGGGGTAAAAGGAGAGAGACCAGAATGTGGTGCAGGTCCTGCCATGTACCCCTGCACTCAGGAGAGTGCTTCACAGCCTACCACACAGCAAAAAAATATGATTGTGTGCATAGAGACACACACACACACACACACACACACACACACACATATCTGTAAATAAGTTTACACACACACACACACACACACACATCTGTAAATACGTTTACACACACACATACACACACATCTGTAAATAAGTTTACACACACGTACACACCTGTAAATAGTTCACACACATGTAAATAGATTATTTTGTTATGTTTTGTATTATGTTCTAAATGTTCTAAATCTGTGAATAAATGTAGTTATTTTGTCATCAAAAGCCTTTTTTCCTGTGTTGTTTTTATTGTTTCATAGAAGTAAACAACTTTTCAGATGTTTGAGGTGTCACTAAAACTAAAATATGTGGACGTCAGTCACCGTTTTGCTTGAATTTGCTTCTCTGCAGAAAAAAAAAAAAAAAAAAAAAAGTTCTGCAGAAAAAGCTCGTTTTCTCTGTTTATTGGTCAAAATCAGGTGTTTTTGCTGAAACCACCCTATGTTCTACGGCCGATTTCTAAACACTCAAAGAGGCTAGAAACAAACTTTCTTTTTCTGATGAAAGAAGAGAGTCTAAAGTTTTGGTAGATATGTTCAATGTTTATGTAGTCCGAAAAGTCAATATTTGGTGGGTCTTCAAAGTTCAGCGAAAATGCCCCAAAAGTCTGGCAGTGTGGAGCTCTCCGCTCTGAACATGGCTGGCAGTAAGTGCGCCTTATAGTGCGGAAA
Source organism: Nansenia antarctica (assembly GCF_963989245.1). Taxonomy (NCBI): domain Eukaryota; kingdom Metazoa; phylum Chordata; class Actinopteri; order Argentiniformes; family Microstomatidae; genus Nansenia; species Nansenia antarctica. Next base: position 38,390,167 of record NC_137677.1, on the reverse strand, counting down.
ATACGGTACTTCTTACATTTGCTTTTATTCATTGTCATTTATATTTTCTTACTATGCTCCTCTTGCTGTGTATTTTTTAAATAATGTATGTAAAGCACTTTGAATTGCCCCTGTTGTATGAAATGTGCTGTACTAATAACCTTACCTTGCCTTTGATTTCAACCAAACTCAAAAGTGTTTATATTTCTGTTCAGTGTGTATAGTGCTGTATAGGTAGGTACTACAACCAGGACACGCGCACTGCCGCTCATTCACCACTAGGGGGCAGTGTGTTCAGGCTTTAGGCTTGGCAACAGTGGAGTAGAGTGCTGAGTCCTGCTGCTCTGCCCTGGGGAGAGAAAGCATGTCGTTGTTGTGGCAACTCTGAGACAGACAGACAGACAGACAGACAGAGAGACAGGCAGGGAGAGAGGGAGACAGACAGAGAGGGAGACAGACAGACAGTCAGACAGACACAGACAGACAGACAGGGAGACAGACAGACAGGGAGAGAGGGAGACAGACAGAGAGACAGACAGACAGGGAGAGAGGGAGACAGACAGAGAGACAGACAGACAGGGAGAGAGGGAGACAGACAGAGAGACAGACAGACAGACAGACACACAGGGAGACAGATAGACAGACAGACAGGGAGGGAGGGAGACAGAGAGACAGACAGACAGACAGACAGAGAGACAGACAGACAAACAGACTGACAGACAGACAGACAGACAGACAGACAGCCAGCCAGACAGCCAGCCAGACAGACAGACAGACAGTCGTACCTGTCTGCAGTGCAGGGCCTGGTGAAGTGTATGCTGGCGTAGTGGACGTTGTCTTCTCTGGGCTGTGGGTGTGTGACTGTAGAGTACAGGACTCCATCGCCCCCTACAGGCCTGGAGGGGCGGGCCGGGGGCGGCCGGGGGTTCTGATTGGCTGCTGGACGTGAGGGCTGGACGGTGGAGTACAGAGGAGCGTCCTCCTGGCGAGGGGGAGGGGCCTGGACGTTGTCGTAGAGGTTCTCTTCCTGTTTCATCACCCTGGCTTCCTGTCTGGATGACGCTGTGGCACTGCCGCCCCGCCCTGTGACATCATCATCTGACATCATCACCTGGCTTCTTCTTCTGCCCTCCTGGAAGATGGAGACAGACACAGTCAGACAGGACAGAGATGTGGAGGCTGGCTGTGGTAGTGTTGATATCTCACTGCCTGTTGAGCCTGGTACACACAGGAAGACTTTCTCAATCTTAACAGATTCTTTATCTGAGAATCTGAGACACATGAAGATAAAAAATTCATGGGTTGAACAGTTTTGTGTGTGGTGCGCTCCGATATTCCCAACACAGCACACCACATACATAAAGATCTGTCCTACGACAGTCTAGAGTCTCGTCCCCCAAGCCAGAAATCTGGCGTGATCAGTGTAGTAGTACCCTGACTGACCTGTAGAGGCAGCCATGTGCGACAGGCCAAATAAAGTGCCGAAGAACGAAAAGAAGAAGACGCGTCAGTCAGCTCGCTTCTTGATTGGCTACATTCCATCCCACGTCACAAACGGACTCGGGAGTTTGTCAGTTTCGCCCACACACACAAGAGGGCTTTTGATCATAAATATTGAACACGTTCAATATTTACGATTATCGGCCCGACCATTTTCTGAGCAGATTGTCGGGAGAAATGGAAGCAATTTACCATGAGAGGAAGGGGGTTGTGGACTCATTTACCACTGGTACAGAGTTGTGGCACAAGGCGAAGCCGAGTAGGAAAACCCTGTACAGTGGTAAATGAGTCCACAACCCCCGCCCTCCAATGGTCAATTGCTTTTCTACAACAGCCACCACATAATATAAAACATAAATACACAGTTTTAACATTAAATTCATGTATTTACAATCATTAATCGTTTCAGAATACATATATCCTTCCGCCACAGAATATAGTCCCATAAACAAGATCCACGATTGCATTGAAGGTCAGCAGAGGTGTTCTTAATCAGATTGATTGGGAGGCGCATTGATACTGGAAATGCGGTCTGAACTGAAGGTTGTTGAGATATTTACCAATGTTGCTAGCCAATCAGAATCCAGTATCCAAACATGCTGTTGTAGAATGACTCTTAACACACCTCACACCACAGGATAATCTGGTGGGATAATCTTTAGAGCCATCCGATAATCGGACGTTTACTGTCCTTGGTCGGAAGGGGCCAGATTATCTTTACGTGTGTACCAGGCTTTAGTTTCTGACCCTCCAGAGTGGTCGTCAACTGACAGTGCAGGGTGGATGTTCTGACAGACAGACAGACAGAAAGACAGACAGACAGACAGACAGAAAGAAAGACAGACAGAAAGACAGACAGTGCAGGGTGGATGTTCAGACAGACAGACAGACAGGGTGGATGTTCAGACAGACAGACAGACAGACAGGGTGGATGTTCTGACTGGACTCTCTGAGCTCTGCTCACCTGTTGGTCCTCAGACGTCTTCTGTCTCTTCCTGTCAAAAACAAAACAACAACAAGACACTGAAGAAGAAACAGCTCAGAGCTGAAAGGGAAAAGCAGCCGGGGATAAGGGACTTCCTGGTGTTTAACCCAATGGACGGACGCTCACTAATGGACAACACACATTAGTGTTGAAACCCATGATGAACAGAGAGTTCCATGTACAGTAAACATGTACCAGAGACGTACCTGAGATGTACCAGAGACGTACCTGAGCCAGAGGAACAGGAGGAGGAGGGTGACGATCACCAGGGGGGCTGTTACTCCCACACCAACAACCACAGAGAGGGGGCTGGTCACTGGGTAAACAGAGAGAGAGAGAGAGAGAGAGAGAGAGAGAGGGGGGGGGGGGCTGGTTACTGGGTAAACACAGAGAGAGTGAGAGAGAGAGAGAGAGAGAGAGAGAGAGAGAGAGAGTGAGACAGAGAGAGAGAGAGAGAGGGGGGGCTGGTCACTGGGTAAACACAGAGAGAGAGAGAGAGAGAGAGAGAGAGAGAGAGAGAGAGAGAGAGAGAGAGAGAGAGAGAGAGAGAGAGAGAGAGAGAGAGGGGGGGGCTGGTCACTGGGTAAACACACAGAGAGAGAGAGAGAGAGAGAGAGAGAGAGAGAGAGAGGGGGGGCTGGTCACTGGGTAAACACACAGAGAGAGAGAGAGAGAGAGAGAGAGAGAGAGGGAGAGAGAGAGAGAGAGAGAGAGAGAGAGAGAGGGGGGGGGGCTGGTCACTGGGTAAACACAGAGAGAGAGAGAGAGAGGGAGAGAGAGAGAGAGAGAGAGAGAGGGGGGGGCTGGTCACTGGGTAAACACAGAGAGAGAGAGAGAGAGAGAGAGAGAGAGAGAGAGAGAGAGAGAGAGGAGGCTGGTCACTGGGTAAACACAGAGAGAGAGAGAGAGAGAGAGAGAGAGAGAGAGAGAGAGAGGAGGCTGGTCACTGGGTAAACACAGAGAGAGAGAGAGAGAGAGAGAGAGAGAGAGAGAGAGAGAGGAGGCTGGTCACTGGGTAAACACAGAGAGAGAGAGAGAGAGAGAGAGAGAGAGAGAGGAGGCTGGTCACTGGGTAACACAGAGAGAGAGAGAGAGAGAGAGAGAGAGAGAGAGAGAGAGGGGGGGGGGGGCTGGTGACTGGGTAAACACAGAGAGAGAGAGAGAGAGAGAGAGAGAGAGAGAGAGAGAGAGAGAGAGAGAGGAGGCTGGTGACTGGGTAACACAGAGAGAGAGAGAGAGAGAGAGAGAGAGAGAGAGAGAGGAAGAGAGAGAGAGAGAGAGAGGAGGCTGGTGACTGGGTAACACAGAGAGAGAGAGAGAGAGAGGAAGAGAGAGAGAGATAGAGAGAGAGACAGACAGACAGACAGACCGACAGACAGACAACTGAACAGTAGTTTGTGTTTCCCTCCATACTCACCCTGTATGTCCACAGACACCTCAGTAGAGTTGCTCGCCCCCACAGAGTTTCTGGCCTCACAGAAGTACCGTCCAGTGTGGGCGTGGCTTAGAAAGGTCAGACTCAGCACCTGTCCAAGCCCCGCCTCTGAGGTGTCGGCTCCTCCCCTCTTCGTGAACCACCAGGTGTAGGTCTCTACCGCAGGGTTGGCATGGCAACTGCAGGTCAGGGTGACATCGCTGCCCTCCGCCAGGGCACCAGAGGGACTGACCTCCACAGAGACCCTCGCTGGGGCGTCTGCAGGAAACAGGAAACAGGAAACAGGAAACAGGAAACAGGAAACAGGAAACAGATGACATCATAACAACCTTCACCCTTCATAGGAAAACCAGTTAACCTCCATGTCACCTGGAAATGTCTTGGCTGAGGAGTTTCAGAGATAGGCCTGTCAACAACTTAACACCAGGAAGCTGCACAGTCATGTTCTATCATTCCTTCATTAACAGTCATGTCAGCTACGGTCTCACTAACACACTCAGGATGTGAACACGTTGAGATATCTAGAGGACAACAAACCTCTTGTTTAACCACCCATCGTTAGCAGAGCTACACATCTGCACCACAGAACGAGCCTATGAACTCACCCTGGACCTCCAGAGTCAGAACAAGCCTACTGAACTCACCCTGGACCTCCAGAGTCAGAACAAGCCTAGTGATGAACTCACCCTGGACCTCCAGAGTCAGAACAAGCCTAGTAATGAACTCACCCTGGACCTCCAGAGTCAGAACAAGCCTAGTGATGAACTCACCCTGGACCTCCAGAGTCAGAACAAGCCTAGTAATGAACTCACCCTGGACCTCCAGAGTCAGAACAAGCCTAGTGATAAACTCACCCTGGACCTCCAGAGTCAGAACAAGCCTAGTGAACTCACCCTGGACGTCCAGAGTCAGAACAAGCCTAGTGAACTCACCCTGGACCTCCAGAGTCAGAACAAGCCTAGTGAGCTCACCCTGGACCTCCAGAGTCAGAACAAGCCTAGTGATGAACTCACCCTGGACCTCCAGAGTCAGAACAAGCCTAGTAATGAACTCACCCTGGACCTCCAGAGTCAGAACAAGCCTAGTGATGAACTCACCCTGGACCTCCAGAGTCAGGAGAGAGGAGTTGAGGGATCCGTGTTTGTTCCGAGCCTCACAGACGTACTGGCCAGAGTGTTGAGGAGAGACGTCCTCCAGGACCAGCTGAGCCCCTGGTACCCCAGGGCTGGTCCTGGTGCCGCTGACCCTGTACCAGGTGTAGCTCTCTACTGCAGGGTTGGCTGCACTGCTGCAGGTCAGAGTCACAGAGCTGCCTGCTACTACTGGACCAATAGGAAGGGCCGACGCTGAGATCTCCCCAGGAGGGTCTGAGAAATAACAGGAAGGATCCAATCACATCACAGAGTCTTTAGAATGTGATGATGGTGTGTGTCAGATGGTATTTTATATGTTGCTTCTAATAATAAGGTTCTTTACATACAACAAGATGTCCATTACAGACCTCACTAACACCACCATGTGACTCCAGCTGACCTGTACTTACAGTTATCCAGGTCAATGAAGCTTAAACAAGGTGAGTTAAAACTGTCAATAATACTCAATAATACTCAGTAATACTCACACTGAACATCGAGGGTAGTTGTAATAGATGTGGCTGATTTGATGCCATTGTAGACCAAGCAGTAGTACCCTCCACTGTGGCTGGGCTGAACGTTGGAGATGGTGTGACTCTGGCTCTGTACCACAGTAGTAGAGCCTCCTCCTTCCTTCTCCTTATACAGGTAGTAGCTCCTCACAGGTGGGTTGGCATCACTGCTGCTGCAGGTGAGAGTGACGGAGCTGCCCTGAACAACATCACCTGCTGGACTGGCTGACAACCTGACGTTCTCTGGACCATCTGGAAGAGAGGGAGTCATCGTCATGGTTACTGTAGTAAAGGAGCTGCTACTGTAGTAAAGTTGCTGTTCCTGTTGTTGTTAGGGTAGACATGATACTCAAAAGGGTGTTTCACAGTCAGCAATAGTCTGCTAAATCTGTTTTATATGTTATTGTGAGGGTGTGTGTGTGTGTGCAAATCTGTTTTTATGTCATTGTGTGTGTGTGTGTGTGTGTGTGTGTGTGCAAATCTGTTTTTATGTCATTGTGTGTGTGTGCGTGTGTGTGTGTGCAAATCTGTTTTTATGTCATTGTGTGTGTGTGTGTGTGTGTGCAAATCTGTTTTTATGCGTGTGTGTGTGTGTGTGTGTGTGTGTGTGTGAGAGAGTGTGTGTGTGTGTGTGTGTGTGTATGCAAATCAGTTTTTATGTATGTGTGTGTGTGTGTGTGTGTGTGTAAATCTGTTTTTATGTCATTGTAAGTGTGTGTGTGTATGGTGTATGTGTGTGTGTGTGTGTGTGTGTGTATTATTAAAACTGTCCATAATACTCACACTGAACATCGAGGGTAGTTGTAAAAGATCTGGCTGTGCTGATGCCATTGTAGACCCAGCAGTAGTACCGTCCACTGTGGCTGGGCTGAACGTTGGAGATGGTGTGACTCTGGCTCTGTGCCACAGTAGTAACGCCTCCTCCTTCCTTCTCCTTATACAGGATGTAGCCCCTCACAGGTGGGTTGGCATCACTGCTGCTGCAGGTGAGAGTGACGGAGCTGCCCTGAACAACATCACCTGCTGGACTGACTGACAACCTGACGTTCTTAGGACCATCTGGAAGAGAGGGAGTCATCGTCATGGTTACTGTAGTAAAGGAGCTGCTACTGTAGTAAAGGAGCTGCTACTGTAGTAAAGTTACTGTAGTAAAGGAGCTGTTACTGTAGTAACGTTACTGTAGTAAAGGAGCTGTTACTGTAGTAAAGGAGCTGTTACTGTAGTAAAGGAGCTGTTACTGTAGTAAAGTTACTGTAGTAAAGGAGTTAGGGTAGACATGATAATCAAAAGGGTGTTTCACAGTTAGCAATAGTCTGTTAAATCTGTTTTATATGTCATTGTGAGGGAGTGTGTGTGTGTGTGTGTGTGCAAATCTATTTTATGTCATTGGGTGTGTGTGTGTGTGTGTATGCAAATCAGTTTTTTTATGTGTGTGTGTGTGTGTGTGTATGTGTGTGCAAATCTGTTATGTATGTGTGTGTGTGTGTGTTTGTGTGTGTAAATCTGTTTTTATGTCATTGTAAGTGTGTGTGTGTATGGTGTATGTGTGTGTGTGTGTGTGTGTGTGTGTGTGTGTGTGTGTATTATTAAAACTGTCCATAATACTCACACTGAACATCGAGGGTAGTTGTAAAAGATCTGGCTGAGCTGATGTCATTGTAGACCCAGCAGTAGTACCGTCCACTGTGGCTGGGCTGAACGTTGGAGATGGTGTGACTCTGGCTCTCTGCCACAGTAACGTCTCCTCCTTCCTTCTCCTTATACAGGATGTAGCCCCTCACAGGTGGGTTGGCATCACTGCTGCTGCAGGTGAGAGTGACGGAGCTGCCCTGAACAACATCACCTGCTGGACTGACTGACAACCTGACGTTCTTAGGACCATCTGGAAGAGAGGGAGTCATCGTCATGGTTACTGTAGTAAAGGAGCTGCTACTGTAGTAAAGTTACTGTAGTAAAGGAGCTGTTACTGTAGTAAAGTTACTGTAGTAAAGGAGCTGTTACTGTAGTAAAGTTACTGTAGTAAAGGAGTTAGGGTAGACATGATACTCAAAAGGGTGTTTCACAGTTAGCAATAGTCTGTTAAATCTGTTTTATATGTCATTGTGAGGGAGTGTGTGTGTGTGTGTGTGTGTGTGCAAATCTATTTTTATGTCATTGTGTGTGTGTGTGTGTATGCAAATCAGTTTTTTTATGTGTGTGTGCGTGTGTGTGTATGTGTGTGCAAATCTGTTTCTCACACCTGATCGCAGGATTTATTTTTATCGCCGATATACTAATCAACGTTCGTGGAATAGCCTCCAGGGGGCCGTTCCATTAACGTTGATTAGTATATCGGTGATAAAAATAAATCCTGCGATCAGGCAACTCGGGATTGGGATTCAAGCCTCAGGTGATTCCTCGAACGAGGATCAGGCTTGTGTCATGAGTGTTCACAGAACACCGGCTTAGAAATCCTCGATATGGGCGCGTGCACGCAGACATAAAGAGCCCTGAAGAGTCAAACTGTCGAAATGAAGATTGATCTTTATGAAGACGACAAATAAGATGTAAAATAGTGTATTACTGCCGCAATTAACAAGGCGAGGGAAATGGTTTGGCAAGAAATTGCTGACCGATTAAATGCGTAGGTCATACTAGCCCCAGTTATTGTTATATGTTCATATTTTAATTAATGAATATTTACTACTGTGGTGATATCAGCAGCAGGCTACATACAGTCATATCATCACGATGGCCTAGTGGTATTGGCCGCTGCCATAGTATTTATTCGTCATTTTAAGACGGTGGTTCAAATCCCTCTTTTGACACACTTTTTATTGCATTTCGTTGTCTGAATCTAATCTAAAATCTCATCTAAAAAAGTATATAGGCTATAATGTTACAAGAACTGACACTTTCTGAGTAGTAAATTATGTTCTTCTAACTGGACCCTGGATTTGGCATACATCATTTTTTCTTATGATTATTGATGGATAGATGATTCACTTAGACAGATATATCTATTGTAAATCGATTTGCATGAAGGCTTTGGTTAAATGTAAAAAAAAAAAAAAAAAAAAACACTTAACACTAGAACAGCCGTGAGGTGTTAAACAGCACCAGTGAGTACAAAAAAAAGTCTACCTTTGCACTCGATCACATTTCAGGACCCTCCTTTCATGACTTTTCCTAGATATGTGCGTTCTACCACCCAGCATTTTTACATTTTCAAAATCGAGTTAGTATAAAGCGTTTTAGCAGTATTTCTGTGTGTGTCTGTGTATTTGTGGCTGCCATCTTTTTCTCCAAGCCTGCAATTCTCTTTTATATCAGCAGAGGTAGCAAGGGGGCACACACTGTGCTCAAATTCAGGCTTCAGTGCTGAATGAGACACAGTGCATAAGACTGATATTTGTGTTTATATATAGGCTACAATAACAATCAAAATAAGATATGTATATGTGCAGACAGTTATGAAAATGATAAACTGTACAGTATGTCTCCCAATCAATGTTCGTTCAGACAATACAACCAAAGGCGTAAAAATACTGATGTTCTCATAATGTAATTATAGATATAGCTAAATTAGACTGTAGACTGCTATGGAGGTATATTGAAACCAATATATAGATTATATATATAGATTATATATACAACCTGATTGGATTAAATAAGATTCTGTTGTGATTGTGTTGACATTGTTGTGATTGCAAAATAAATCTTGGTTATGTAATGTGTAAAGAACATGATGACACGAATGCCTTATCATTATGATGATATGCAAAAGGGACAATCTGTGTCTATGAATCTTGAACAATCACCGGTTGAATATGCTAATATAGGAACAGTGCCTAAAACCCCACTTCAAAAGGTTGTTATTCAAAGGCAGCATCCAAAGCCTACTAACACATTGCACAGTAAAAGAGAACATGATCAAATGTCAACAATGAATAATCAGTCAACAATGGATAATCTTATCAATCAAGACACCATGTCCAATGTAGAGCAAAAACATGACATCGCTGATATCCTTCTTACTCAGCAGAAACTTGCTTTACTTCCTGTGAGGGAAATGAATACATTTGATGGAGACCCAATGAATTTCCTACCCTTTATGCGTGCTTTTGAACATTGTATTGAGGACAAGACAAGTAGCAATCCAGACAGGCTTTATTTCCTGGAACAGTACACGACTGGACAGTCACAAGACTTGGTGCGTAGCTGCATGCATATGCAACCAGACAGAGGCTATGCTGAAGCTAAGAAGCTACTTGAAAAGAACTTTGGAAATGAAATCAAGATAACCAGTGCCTACATGGAAAAAGCCTTGAACTGGCAAAGCATAAAGGCTGAAGATGGAAAGTCACTACAGGCCTATGCACTGTATTTGAGAGGATGCAACAATGCCATGCAAGACTTGCACTATCTGGAAGAGCTTGATAGCCCATCAAACCTCAGGCTTATTGTTTCTAAGTTGCCCTACAAGTATAGGGATAAATGGAGGTCTATTGCCTGCAATATACTTGAGATTAGTCATGGCAGGGCTAAATTCAAAGACCTTGTTGGCTTCATTGAAAAACAAGCCACAATTGTTTTAGATCCTTTGAATTTAGCCCTGCCTGTAATGTCAGCCTGTCAGCCCCTAAAACTGCTGTAAGCTTGAGAGCCGTGTTTGAAACCCGCTTGGCTCCCCTTGGGAGGTGTGGGGGATGGAAATCCTTTGTTTGGCTGATTACCATCCCCCAAGATTACCATCCCCCATGCTTCAACCATTACATCAAGTGAATGGAACTGACTTTAGAAACGAGTTATTCTGGTTTATTTTCGAGGACCACAGGAAAGGCCAAGGATTTCCACTTACACATGTGTGAGGAAACGTAACAGCGTTTTGTTACAGAACTGTTCGCAAATGTTCCATTTGTTCATTTGCTTTATTGAGGTGACTCTGCGAAATGACAATAACTAAACAAGTCCTGACAACAAAAATATATGTATAATATTGTATATAATGTTTTTTCTGTATATCACTGTAGACCACAGTCTCACTCACATATACACAACACAACACTGTTGTGTATAATACAGTTTTCTCAGTCGCTTTGGTGCATTTCTCACATCACTATTAACATTTGCACAACAGTTGTCAGTGTCATCAAAATGAAAAGTCCTGACACCATTGTTTATGAACAAGATAGTCAAATGGCTTTGTCATGTTTTCATTATGACAAAGTTCACTCTGTAAGTGTTTTCCAATGCAAAAAAGTCAGATCTTGGTGACACTACCTGAAAATGCTCAAGACAGTACTATACACTATTTGCACGGCCATATGAAATCTACAGTGGGTTACACATTACTGTATTTAGTGAGGTAAATAAGTACAAGACGCTGAATAGTTATGTTTCACATTTTTACTGCATATGCTCTTTGCAATTCAAATGTGTTCACAGCATTGTGCAAAAGAAAAATACAAACTTATTTACAACAAACATAAGAAACACCCTTTGGGTATAGCTGTGCACAACTGTAAACAATATTGCAGTACTTATTGGACATACAACATACACAGTACTGTAAATTATTCATTCGCATCCAGACGTCCTCTGTCCAATGCGATTTCTGCCACGCCTTCTACCTTTTGCCAGATTGAAACTCACCTCATCAAGATATATGAATGTGTGCAGCGGTTCCCTGGCGTCCAGCTCCAGTACATGCTTTATCCCAGAATAGAGAGAGAGAGAGAGAGAGAGAGAGAGAGAGAGAAACTATAACAACTTTTCCTGTGTAACATAATGCATTTTGGACAACATATTGTACAGTATGAACTGTCATGTAACCAGTTTACAGCACTGAACATTAGAGTATGCATAGAACACATAAATGTTTTACCTGTACATACTGGTGACGGATCTCCTTCACTCTGTCACTGTTCCGTTCAAATGGCACATTATACAGTTGTTTCATGCGCATTTCATTTCTCCTAAGCACTCTGTCAATTGTAGAGATTGAAACAGATTCAATATTGCCAAAGATATTGTCATCCTCTATAACAGCGCTCTGGATCTCTCTCAACCTTATGGCATTGTTTGCAATCAACATTGCACAAATGGCTTCCTCTTGTTGCGGAGTAAAAATGGGCCCTCTTCCACCTCTGTGAGGTTGTCTTGCAATCCTATGTGGTGCAGAGTAAAATTAGAGTAATGTACAGTAAACATGAGATATACTGCTTTAACCCATATTACTGTAGTGTACAATAACAGTGCTTCCCACTTGTGAAATGCTGCAGTACAGTACCATACTGTAAATATGGCAAATATTTACTGTAACACTACTTTACACTACAATACAGTAAATATGTGCTGCAGTAAATCTGTAAATCTAAATGTAAAATGTAAAAAGTGACGACAAGTTCTTGTCCCACTGTAAGCTTCATGTATGACACAATGACAGTAGTGCAGTGCAGATAGTTTAGTGCTGAATTACTGTCCAATATACACACCTGTTCTCCCGACAAATGTTATGAATGAAAGTGAAAACGCAGGGTGCGTTCGTAAATTCGCTATGAGAGCGCCGGAGCGCACACCGGGTTCAACGTCATAAAGGGACCAG
>NC_137677.1:38303037-38373037 GCF_963989245.1 Nansenia antarctica | reverse complement strand
AAGACAGTTACAACTTGAATTTGAATACATTTTTTAAAGTTTTAAACTGAGTGTTTTTCTGAGTGGGGCAGTCCCACTCATATTTTTCCTTTTTATTGACAGTTACAGTGAAGATTTAGACAGGAAGGATGGGTGAGAGAGAGAGGAGGGATGACATGCAGGATATGTCCCCGGCCGGAATCGAACGGGGGACCCTGCGGTTACATGGTCAACGCTTAACCCGCTACGCCACCTAAGCTCCCCTGAATTTGAATTTTAAAAAGCTGTTTACAGTACAACTACTATTTTCTTCCTCACGTAAGTTATAATTCATCATTCATCATCAGTCATTTTCATAATGTTACAATAATTCCAGGATCCCGCTCTCTGCACCTCACAACATTAGCTAGCTAGTTAGCTGGCTAGCTAACACCCAGGCTCCACTATGGCCATCGAGCGTTGCGTCTGCGTTGCGTTGCGTCCGGAATTGCTGTCAGCCAGGGAACGTTGCTTTTGTAATCAATGAAAGGTGCTCCACTGCCTACGTTGCTTTTGTAATCAATGAAAGGTGCTCCACTGCCTACGTTGCGTCCGCGTTGTGTTGCAGCCGATGGCTGCGTCCAAAGTAACAATTCGGCAAAGTTTGATTTCTGATGGTGAACGCAAATGTATATTTACTATTGTATATTGGTTGTTGGTTATAATTGTATATTGGTTGTTTTCTGGTGTTGTTTTCTTGTTTTGCTCTGTCTGTAGTCTACTTGATCATCTTTTTATCATCAGTTAAATCACCACAGCGGTTAATCCACTACTAGAGAAGATACCAGATTGAAAATGCTTGTAGCCAACTACTCTATAGCTCGTGGTCACAGCTATTGCGAATTGTGAATCACCACAGGTGCTTGAAGCTTGTTGCAGAAATGGATGACGAACGGCTGATACTTGAGGTGGAAAAATCGATATTTCTATATGCGACAAATGACGGTGGAGCAGGTACAACGTCAAGTTAATGCAACGCCGATGGCGAGGTGACGCAACGCTGGTAGTGGAGCTGTCACGACAACATGTAGGCTACAATTTCCTCAATCTCACGTAAGTCATGTATTATGTCATCACAATATGGCCTCTACCTCTACCTCTAGTGGGACCATTAATTGGGACCTATGCTGTCTCTGCCAATGAGATGCTGATGAACCATTGCAAAGACCCAAAAATGAAGGACTTGTATCACACTAGAAAGGGAAAAAAAGATTTCTTCGCTATTGCTAATGTTCTTCCTTCTTCTGTTATTAATGTTACAATTGATCAGTTGAATGACGGTTCAGGTATTGCAGCAACGCTTAAAACACATAATGCTATGTATCACAAACGCTGTAGAAGCTACTGTAGTAGGACTACAAAAGGACTCCAACGTATGACGTAGTGAGTCCTAAAAAGCTTCGATCATGTCAACCCAAAGCCTGTGGCATTCATTGTGTCATAGCCTATGTGAGCAGGAGGATATGGATGACCTTCACAAGGCAGTAACAGATCATGTTGATTCCAATTTGAAAAGCTGGGCAGAATCCTGTAAACATTTTTAGCTTCTTGGTAGATTAGTGACACAAGCTTCCGATGTGCACGCAGCAGGTGTGTACTACATGCCAAATGTTATCTCATGTTGCGATATGCAGCAAAACGGCAAGCATCTCATGACACTGTCAGGCCAGGGTGTCAGAAGGGGAAGCATCTACCAGTGAGTGGGGGACAACCTTTGACCATCTAACTATTGCACAAATTGTTGCTCTGGTTGAGGATTCAGATCCTCCTTCACAATCTCCTATTACGGCAACTCTACAGGAACCTTATGAAAGAACGTAGGTGTTTGTGGCTGATTATGAACCCCACACAACAACATTCATGGTGGGGGTGTTTTTTTATTTATTACAATTTTAAAGGGCTTTATTGGCAGGGGAAACACACGTTTATATTGTGTGAAGATTAAAGAAAAAGAAGAAAAAAGAAAGAATGTCATGTACGACTAAAATAAATAAATAATTAAACAGAGCTGTGTGTGTGTGCGTGCGTAAGTGCGTGCGCGCGTGTGTGTGTGTGTGTGTGTGTGTGTGTGTGTGCGTGTGTTTGTGTGCGTGTGTGTGCTTGCGTGCATGCGTGCGTATGTGTGCACCAACAGAACGGAACGTTCTAGTTTAAATAAGGGTACAGGCGAATCACAATCAGTATAATACAATGACATTGTCCGCAATATCCTGCAAGGTCCTACATCGACACAGAGTATACCTAACCCTAACCCTAACCCTAACCCTAACCCTAACCCTTTGAATACGTAGAAACTAGGCATCTGATCTAGTTCTAACCCTAACCCCAACCCAAAACACCATAAATATGATCTAGTTCTAACCCTAACCCCAACCCAAAACACCCTAAATATGATCTAGTTCTAACCCTAACCCCCACCCAAAACACCATAAATATGTGTGTATGCATCCATCTGGAAACCCAAATGAACTCACTGAGAAAAGTGATTTTGCTCTCTCTCTCTCTCTCTCTCTCTCTCTCTCTCTTTTCCCTTTCTCTCTCTCTTTCTCACTCCCTCGCTCCCTTTCTGAATGAGTGCATATATGATATAATAATAACAATAATAACAATAATAATAATAACCTTTATTTATATTGCACTTTTTTAACAACAAACGTTGCAGCTCAAAGTGCTTTAATCAATCATTGTTAACCCTAACCCGAACCATAACCATAACTCTAATTATTATGATAATAATCATCATTTAATTATTTTGTAATTTAAAGGCAATAAGATGGGTTTTTAGTCTTGACTTGACTTGAACATAATGTGCTGAGGTTGCATGCATCCCTAATGTAAACTGGCAGTGAGACACAATCTGGTGCATAAAATGAGAATGCAGCCTCACCTAATCTCTTCTATTATATAGTATATGTTAACCCAGTTATTTTTTTATTAACTAAGGTTACCATTACTGAATTGTCTAGGGTGCTATTGAACACTAACCAGTAGTTGTATGGACGCCTAACCCCCCCACCCTACCAGTCACACCAAACCTGCTCAAAGAGGATGGCTGCAAAACAACCATTCAGAGGAATCTGTGACATTTAAAATAACAGAAATCAGTTATTCTGAATGTAGTCTAAACCATTTACAGCATAAGGTGTCATCTTGCTGCCCCATGCTGTTTAAATGGTTTATTCAGAAGTGGCCAACCTTTGGCCCCTCGCTGTATCTCAGGTTGTTTCTGCTATCTCTGTATGGAATTATCTAATTGGTCCTCTTTGTGACCTCTTTTGGCGCTTTTCCATTGACCGGCTCGGCACGGCTCGGCACGGATCGCCTCGGCACGCTTTTGAACAGTTCTGGGTACGAGACGTTTTCCACTATACAGGAACGACCTGGGACTGGAGGAGTTACGTGTCATAAGATTCCCCCCGCTATACAGATCAGCGGGGGGGAATGCGATAAGAATTATGTCAAAATGCAGCACTATCGTGCACAGATCAGCCTTACAACATGTAACGTTAAGTGCCTGTTACTTGCCGCTTTCAGTTATAGTAGACTAGTTAAGATCTCGCAACCAGGGAAATGCCGACATGTGTTAAAGCCCCGATTCTATTTTTATTTCTCCTGACACGTTGAGCACTGTGCTTGTTTTTGTTGGTGAACTACCGTAATAAGCCTAAAAAGGTTAAACTGCTTTCAGAAACTGTTTGAATTTTTTAGATTGGGCATATAGTTCATGAATTACGATAGTTTGAAGGAACGCTGTAGCATCCTGTCTGCGCCGACAGCTCCGGTTTCGGAGCAAGACGCGAATCTATCGGCATTAGTCAAATATATGCTCACATCCAGTCATCCGCTCACTGCTCTCCATCGAAAAGGGCACATCCATCAATAATATTACATACTGTAATAACAACTGCTCTGATTAGATTGCTTAGATTGTTTAATACATCAACGGGGGGGAAAGCGAGATGAACTCTGAGCGAGTATCATGCTTCCTCCATTTTATTCCATTCTAAGTGTTTTAGCCTTCCCCCTTTCCACTGGTAATAAGGAATTGGCAAGAATAGGTGTCTTGCTGGTAGTCAAATATATTTATTTATATATACAGCATATGGATGTTACGTGCCTGTTACTTGCCGCTTTCAGTTCTAGTAGTTTAGATCTCGCAACCAGGAAAACGCCGACATGTGTTAAAGGGAGCAAGACGCGAATCTACCGGCATTTGACTCATGAGTGAACGGCGAAAATGGCTGGACGGCACAGCTTGGGATTCCATTGAAGTTACAGGGAACTATGTGTGAAAGAGGCTTAAATGTTGAAATAACAGTAATACAATGTTCATTGATAAAATGACATAAGGGATGGAAAGGGGAGATGGCAGTTTTAGAAGGGGGATGATGAAGCGCTGGACTGAGGAACAGCATAGGCACAGCACATCGTCATAATAGCGATTTTTTGGTTATGCTTGTTGTAAATAAAAGTTTATAATACATTTAAATGACATTAAACTAAGATAATACGATGGTTATCATATTTTTTCAAATCTTTATTAATAAATTATTACAGAAACAGTAAGTGACATTTTCCTAGAGCGAAATCTGTTGTGGTATTTAAAAATGGCGGTTAGCGATGAAATCTATGAACATGGGATGACGATTTCCATTGACCAATCAACGGTGTGCAGCGTCACACGTCACACGCAGCCTGGCAAAAAAGTACCTTTCGGCCCCGTAGTTCCTGCTCGTGAAGGGTAGCTAAAACGGCCAGGTTCGGCTCGCTTCGGGCCAGCTCGGTTGGCAATGGGAAAAGGATAATAAACCCTGTAGTGGAAAAGTGCCATTTGTGGTAGGAAAAGGTTGCGCCTGGTTGTCCCCTGTAGTCCCTCTATCCTCTCTATCCTTGGACTGGTTGCCTTGTCTTCTAGTTTGAGCTTCCCCTCTTCACTTCAGTCCCTAGTCCGCCCCTCTACCCAGCCCCAAGTGTGCAGCACTGTGCAGCAACCCCCCCCCCCACCCCTCCCTCTCCACCTCTACCCCTCTTCCTCCACGGCTCACTCTATTTGGGCTCAGTTCTGCTGGGCCTGCCCACTGCAGGGTCACTGCACTCTTTTCCTGCTTGTCTGATCTGCATCAGGGACTGAGAAAGAAACCACACACTCGCATTGTTGTGTGTTTGGAAAATAGGAAAATATTTGTAAAGCTTCTGCCAGTGTCAATGAATTGTTAATGGTCGATTTCAGAGATCTGCTAAGTCATGTAATTCAAACTATGACTATCTGGAATAACGTTTGGAACAGAACTGCAGTAAATATTTTGACATTTGTCCATTCATCCATACAGACCACGTCCATTATCTCTGTTTAGTTTTTTGTCTTGACCTTAGGCAGAAGCTTAGGAAATATACCATGCTGCCATCTCACACAAAGCATTATTCTTCTCATGTCATGGCACAGCACAACGCTTACTGCAGGTCTGAGCTTCCTGTTGCCTTCCACTCCCACAGGAAGTGAAACTGGGAGGTAACATTGGAGCTATGTCTTAGCAGTAGGCAGCAGTAGGACACCTCTCTAAACCCCCAGACAGAGCATGTGTCTCCCCTCCCCTGTCCAAAAAATGACAGACCAGGTGAACACATTCACCGAGCTTAATCATCAATTCCATTCATACTGAAGTCCCCATTCATACTTGATATCCAGCGGCTAAAATATGATGAAGTTGCAGATATGAACAGACATCAAAGGTTTTAGACCCTGGATAGGCTTTATGGATGTTCTTATGAATATGTCCACAAAAATGTATAATGGTAGATTTACGTTTGTTTACGTTGCTCAGGGATTAGATTACTACTGGTCCAAATGATGAATTCATTTTTGGGGTGAAAATAATCATGGTACATTTCTAAAGTGTGTAATATGTCTTAGTTAACCCGCCATGTCCCTATGAATAACCACATCCATTGGGTGCATGGGTGGCCCAGGAATACATTTGATCCTGCCCTAACCAATTTACTACAATGTTCTATGTTCATCAATTTATTTGCGATTTAGTTTGAACTGAAATTAAAATTGAGGTCAAAGTGATAAATAAATGGATTGGGAAGTACGCGAATGGAGGGATGAGGACGTCATATGATGACACCGTATGAAAGAGATTCTGGAAAGTTAGAAGGTTGAGAACCTTTAAAATTTGCTGACTTGAGTTTTCTGGCACGTTGGAACATGAAGACCAATGCAACTCAAGCGCCGAGCATTGCAGCTTGAATTCAACCCATTGCACTGCTTAACATGCAATGATCATGGGCTGTTCTGACCACGTACTCTTTGTTAAATGCTCTCTTATGCTACTTTGTAATCGCATTCTTACTTTTTCGAGCAATGCAATGTACAAGAATGTAACGGTCACTAGTCATTTTAATGTTGGTATCACTATCTTTTTTCCAACACTAACACTATCTCTAGTCTTTGGTTGCATCTTTATGTAGTAATGACAATATTCCAGTATTTGTTTCGTTACCTTCAACAGACTGTCAAACTAGACAGGATATTGCCATTTCATCAGCACTGGGCCATTGAACAAGAACTCTGAGCCCTTATAGTCAATGCAAATTACCCTTCTTGCTGCACAATGTTAAATATCAGTAGCAGACACATCTGAGTTACATACCAATGGCACCCAGACAGACAGACCCAACTCTTGTAACCTTTAAACAGAGGGTCTAAAAACGACTGTACAACATCCATGATGCTGTAGTTGTGTGTCTTATACACCAGCAGTCCATACACCAGTGTCAAATAACCTAATCAGATACACAAGCAATGTTTTGGCCATTATACTGTATCTTTATCTTTCAAAAGGGTAGCCTTTACATCTCTAATTTATTTTTATAGATTTACACATTTGTTATGCATGGTCTGAGCACAACAAGTTTGAATTAAGGTTCCAGTTTCAATAAAACCTGTACTATTTACATATGTTTTAGAGGTTTGCAATTTAGAACTAATAAACTTTATTTTATTGGGTTACTCTTATTATGACTATTTGGTGATGTAGTTCAGCCACCTGGTATTTCCCTCTCCAAATATGATGACCATCAGAGTGAGCATTCTTAACTTATAGGCTATTATGTCAGTTATCCCCCATTCGGAATTTGACTGTATCAGAGAAGAGGTAGGCCTATGTCTAAAGAAATCTAATTTGCCATAGAACTGTATGAGATATTTCCATACAACTACTGGTTAGTGTTCAATAGCACCCTAGACAATTTTGGTTTGACTAGCAAGTGTGTTGTTGACTGTTTCAGTAAAACAGTGTGTTTTGAATCAATGCTCTTTTAAAGGTGATTTGAAATATATTACGTCACCACCCGGTCCAATTTATTAAAACATTTCTGAATAAAAGTCAAAAGTGAACATTTGGTCTGTTGCCGACTTGTGGCGCTTTTCCATTACAGGGCCAGGCCCGGGCTGGCCTGCTTCTTTGGCGCTTTTCCATATGTCGGCCCGGGTCGGGTCAGGTCGGGTCGGGTCGCTTCTTTAGCTCCCCTTCGATACCAGGGTCTACATTTTTAGACCCGGATCTTTTTGCCAGGCTGCGTGTGACGTGTGACGCTGCACACCGTTGATTGGTCAATGGAAATCGTCATCCCATGTTCATAGATTTCTTCACTAACCGCCATCTTGAAATACCACATTCGCTCTTGGAAAATGTCACTACAGTTTCTGTAATAGCTTATTAATAAAGATTCGAAAAATTATGCTGACCATCGTATTATCTTAGTTTAATGTCATTTCAATGCATCATAGAACTTTTATTTACAACAAGCATAACACAAAAATCGCTATTATGCACCGTCTTTGCCCGCGAATGACACTGGCTGTGAATGTGGTAGAAACACAATACTCCTTTGCTAACTTCACCATCGGTCTACGGTAATTTTGAGCCCTTAACCACCGCGCTGACACCCCGAGAAGTGGAAGTGTCCGGTTGCTGGAGGAACCAGGACGCCGGCTACACTGCACAGTTTAGCCCGAAATAGAGAGAGTGCAGCACCGCGCCAGCTGGTGCAACTCCCGTTGACAGCGGGGGGAGAGAATCGTTTTAACAGGGAATTCGCTGCGGGCTGTGTCGACGGTGATAGGAGTGTAGGATCGACACCATTCAAATGGTTTTGGATTCCCTGTCTTTTCCCCTATCCGGACACGTTTGAATTGTTATCCTAACCCACGGTACACCGAAGTTATTAACCCGCAAAGGGCACCGTGTTTGTCCGTGAATAACACGGCACACAATGATACTACAGTTCATAAAGCAGACAAGTGAAGGCAGTGGTTTTAAGGGTTCAAAAAACATGACTTTATTATGTGTACATAGCTTCCTCTCTCTCTTTCTCTTTCTCTCCCAAAAAACCACGGTTAATAATATACCACATGCCGAGGGAAAGGCATACGATAGCTGCAAGATCCTCCAAGTCTTCATGTTGTTGTGGCTGTGTTGTGTCTCGTGAAAATATACGTCACCACCATGGCGCGCTGTTATGACGCGTAACTCCGCCTACTATCGCCTACTCCTCCTACTATTTCCGGGTCTGTTGTGTATAGTGGAAAACCAGAACTGATCAAAGGCGGGCCAAAGCGGGCCGAACCGACCTGACGCGACCCGAGCTGGGCTGCTGATGGAAATGCGCCATTGTTCTCCCTTTCACCAGCTGCCATCACATATCGTTATCTACAAAATGACCTCAACCTCTAAACAGGAGACTGACAGAACTCACTCACTTTCACTCACACACGTACACACACACACTCTCACACACCCCTCCCTGGTGACCGAGCAGTCTATCTCTGGCTGGCCTCTCGTTGGGTGTTAGAGGCAGGGGCAGGGGTGGGGGCTGTGGCTTCTCTGTACTGCTGGGTCCAACTCTGGGGCTCCTGGTCCAGAAGCTGAGAGAGAGAGAGAGAGAGAGAGAGAGAGAGAGAGAGAGGACACAAAGTGATCACACACACAAACACATATACAGAGTTGAAGGATGACTATCAATTTGATGGTGTAGTTGCACCATCGGTTGTAGTCGATGTGAGGTGCCCTAAACCAAGGTAACACACGCACGCACGCACTCACCTGTCCCATGAACTCCAGCAGTTTGACCTTTGACACTTCAATGTCAGCACGCTGACCCCAGTGGAACTCAAACTCTGCTGGTTCAGTGTGAGGGATGCGCACATACTCCAAGTACCTACACACACACACACACACACACACACACAATATATAAAGTCACAGCACACAACACGTGGTCTCAGGTTTCAAAGTGTTAAGTCAATAGATTGTATGGCGTCGGTGCTGGTCCAGACACACTGCTGGTTGTGTCTGGGTGTCTTCCAGACTCCAGCTTCTCTATGGTGTGGTATAAACGGGTGTCTATGGTCTTAGAGACAAACGCTCTGATCACACCAGTACACAGATATACACTATACACTATACACACACACACACACACACACACACACACACACAGGGGACTGAGAGGGGGTTTGAACCCACAACCTCCTGGTTACAATCCCACCGCACTACCCCCTGAGCCACTGGACGAGGCTGGGATAGGGTTGGCCCAGACATGACACATTCACACTTGGGGGAGGGGGGGCAAGAGATGGGGGGCGGGGGACACACACACAAAGAAAATAAGCCACATTAGATTATTGAAATGACTAAAGCCCAGTTTATGCTTCTGCGTAAAATCGACGGCGTAGGCTATGGCGTAGCTTGCGTAGGCTACGGTGTAGATTGACGCGCACCTCTCCAAAAATTGAACTACGCGGCAGTGCTTACGCAACCGTAAGCTCTGTGATTGGTCCGCTTGGTAGCACATGATTCTGATATGATTCCGACTCTCTCGTAGGCCAAAATGCGGAAGCCATGACAGAAATGTCATTTACTTTTTCTGTAATTACTTATTAATAAAGATTTGAAAAATTATAATGACCATCGTATTATCTTAGTTTAATGTCATTTCAATGCATCATAGAACTTTTATTTACAACAAGCATAACAAAAAAAATCGCTATTATGCCGCTTTCTACACCGTTCCAACGGAGCGCCCTATGGAACACACAGCCTTCCTAGGAAGGAGCGCGATTCACATTTACGAGATGTACAATCCTGTTTATTTAGAAATAAATGATTAGTTACAGGGAGACCCATGGCTGTTCGTTGGGTTTAAATGATATTTATGATAGACATATTTAATGTAAAGTTATCTATAACAACTGTGATTGGTCCGCTTGGTAGCGTCACATTCCGACTCTCGTAAATGCGGAAGTCATGACAGAAATGTCATTTACTTTTTCTGTAATTACTTATTAATAAAGATTTGAAAAATTATGATAACCATCTTATTATCTTAGTTTACTGTCATTTCAATGCATTATAGACATTTTCTTTACAACAAGCATAACAAAAATAAGTTTTTGGATCGCTATTATGCCGCTATGAGTACACCGACCAACGCGACGCGGTCCGCGGACCAACGTAGAACTATAAACTTGGAGAGCCCTCGCGTAGGCTACGGCGTAGCTGCGCGTAAATTCGACGCAAGAGTATAAATCAGGCTTAAAGGCTGATTTAAACTTCTGCGTAAAATCGACGCCGTAGCCTTGCGTCGGCGCGCGTGGGCCCGCCTTGCCTACGGAGAGGGTTGACGTGCACATCTCCAAAAATGTAAGAACGCGTCAGTTTCTACGCAACCGCAAGCTCTGTGATTGGTCCGCTTGGTAGCACATGATCCCGACTCGGCCAAAATGCGGAAGCCATGACAGAAATTTCAATTACTTTTTCTGTAATTACTTATTAATAAAGATTTGAAAAATTATGATAACCATCGTATTATCTTAGTTTAATGTCATTTCAATGCATCATAGAACTTTTATTTACAACAAGCATAACAACAAAAAGATCGCTATTATGCCGCTTTGAGCTTTGAGCTCCGTTGAGTTCCTAACCGGAAGAGGCACAGCACAGGGGCATAGAAAACACACTGCCACCTAGCGATGTGACGGTGTAATTGCAGCGCGGCCTACGCAGAAGTGTAAAGTGCGAGAGCCCTTACGTAGGGAACGTAAGCTACGCACGTAAATTCGACTCAGAACTTTAAATCGGCCTTTAGTCCTGTATTGTGGCAGGATACTTATATAAGGTGCAGAGGTTTTGGAACCTGGTCAAAAATTAATTGATGAACAGTGAAAAAGGGGAGAATCTCTGGTAAAATGTTTAGGGATTTCAGTTTTTCTGATAAATGAGAGAAAAGTGATGGAGTCCTATGTTCCTATCACCAAAAAGTGCAATTTCCGTCTAAACTTTTCCGTCTAAAGTTTACAAGACTATAATTCAGTATTTATTTAGGTAAATAGTTGTCTGACTATTTGGTGATGTAGGACAGCCACCTGGTTCATACCTCAGCAGATCTGAAGAGGAAAAGAGTGATCCTTCTCACGTTATGGGCTTTTTTGTCACCTTCCCCATATTCGGCCTGGTCTAATTTGGCTCTTTTTCAGGGATTGGGGTAGTTCTAAAGAACAACCAAAAAAACATATTTTCCCCCCAAATAAAATTTGACAACAATCAATTTCATTAATGGGAGACCCTAAAGATAAGAAAAATCATTGTTGTCATTTGTTCTACCTCGGGTAGGGGTATCTCGAAAACTAAAGCCTTTTTTGAGGACTTGCTGCTAGACTACTAGAGCATTGTGACAGTATGCTAACAGCCTAGATAATCACAAGGTGTTTACATGGGTTATTGTTTATTTATTATCGTTTGGGTTCCTAAATATTTATTCTTTATTTTCTTTTTTAATGTAATTATACATTTAATTTTATGTAAGTATGTAAATATGATATTTGACTTTTGGGTATGCAGTATTTGTATATATTATGAGATTGTATTAATTTGTGCATTTTAACAGGAAGCATCTTTATGATTTATGGAGAAGGTGGGATTTAATACGTTTATACTTCTCACTCCTTTTCAAAAATGAAGTTAAATGTGCAATAATTTATTTTGCTTGATGCTTTTTAATTATATTAGTTTAGTTTTTTTGTTTTCCGTTATATTCATTATTGTTGCTGTTTTGCACATATTTGAAATAAACATCTCAATCAATTAATCTCTCTCTCTCCCATATATATCAGTGGTTAAACAGTGACCTCTAGTGGCCATCGACTTGTGAAGCTCCGATATTCAATATTACAGTACATATTATGACAGCTGGAGGCGCTAAACACTGAAACTTATTTGGAAAATGATGAAGAAGAATAAGAACATCATCTCTTAAGCAATTTAATTAAGTGAGACAGCGAGAGAGAGACAGAGAGACACAGAGAGAGAGACAGAGACACAGAGAGACAGACAGACAGACAGAGAGACAGAGAGAGAGACACAGAGAGACAGAGAGACAGACAGACAGACAGAGAGAGAGAGAGAGAGAGAGAGAGAGAGAGAGAGAGAGAGAGAGAGAGAGAGAGAGACAGACAGAGAGAGAGAGAGAGAGACAGACAGAGACACAGAGAGACAGACAGACAGACAGAGAGACAGAGAGAGAGAGAGACACGGAGACACAGACACACAGTCACACGCTGGCATTAACAGTCTACGCCTACGGCATATTTTGATCAAATCTCTGCATCTCCCACAAATGCATGTCTTATAAGGCGGTCTGTCGCCATCTAGTGGTTCAGGAATAAATCTAATACATTTATAAATTTAAGACAATGCTGGGCAGGGAGGGGCTGAGTAACGTCACTTTGCTGAAGTGAAACTTAACAGCTAAAGGGAGAGTTCTAACATCACACTTCAGTACGTATCTATCAATGTTCACAGCTCCACCACGTCCACAGTCCATAAACCAAGAAGAAACCAAGAAAACAGAGTCAACACAATAAACAGGTGAGAGAGAGACTTTTAGTCCCATTCAGGTGTTGTCCTCTTTCCTCCATCGTGATGTCTTGTATTGTAAACGTGTGGTGTGCTTTGGCAGTACCCTAGTTTAGGATCTAGCTTGCTGTTGATTATTTTGATGATAAATCGTAGCTAGATAGCTTTAACATCTTCATATAAATCTATATCTATACACACACACACACACACACACACACACACACACACACACACACACACACACACACACACACACATACATATACTATATATACCAGGCTAAATACTGATTAACAGATTATCTTAAGAAAGCGAAAGGAGATTTTTCTATATAACGACGTCGATCATTGCCTGACTGGCCATCGGATTTGGGCTCCTAATAGTTAAAAAGCAATACTCAATGACTGGATCACTTTGAGCTGCAACGTTTGCAGGGAAAGGGCTATACAAATAAAAGTTCTTCTTCTTCTTCTTCTTCTTCTTCTTATTATTATTATTATTATTATTATTATTATTATTATTATTATTATGTACCATATTCAATTAGAGAAAATTAGATACACTGTTAGAGGATCTACTAGGAAAATTCCTCACTATTTGGCAAGCTTTCCTAACCTTTTTTTGAAGAATCTGACAGCATGATAATGTAATATATATATATACAATTTCATTTTGTTTGTACTATTTATTTTTTACTTTTCTGCACGGTCTGGCTATGTGTATAGTGTTTGTGTATATGTATATGCATATGTCTGGTATTTGGGGGATGGGGGGGTTGTTTAAGTAAATAAAACAAAATAAAGTTATTATAGTGTAGACCAGTGGTTCTCAACCTTCTCCTCGGGGACCCCCAGCCGTTCCACATATCTGATCTGTTCCACCACCAGCACACCTGATTCAACTAATCAAGTGCAAAGCAATTATGGTTTGTAGTTGATCAGTTGAATCAGGTGTGCTGGTGGTGGAACAGATCAAATATGTGGAACGGCTGGGGGTCCCCGAGGAGAGGTTTGAGAACCTCTGGTGTAGACCTTGACAAAGTGCTGGAGATAATATGGGGTAAAACAAAATGTAAAAAGTGACATACCCCTTTAAGAAAATGTACTGGGCAGGGAGGGACTGATAGCGTCACTTTGCTGAAGTGAAACTTAACAGCTAAACGGAGAGTTATAAGAAACTTACACACAGCTGCACCAAGTCTACAGTTCCTTAAACTGAAGTAGAGAACAGGTGAGATAGAGAGAGAGATTCAACAATGAACAATAATGATAGCTTTTCCTGTTTTTCTATCTGTATAAAATGTTGGCTATTATTGCCATGATTTAGTGTAACATTGTGACTTATTTGTGACTTGAAGATTTTCTGAAAATGTCAAAGCTAAGGATAAAGGGGTTTTAAGCGACTGATTTCTGAAATAACGTTTGTGTCTGTCTGTCTGTCCTCCTCTAGCTATGGCGTCCAAGATCGTCCTGTCTGAGGAGCAGTTCCAGTGCTCTATCTGTCTGGACGTGTTCACTGACCCAGTCTCCATCCCCTGTGGACACAACTTCTGCATGGCCTGTATCAGTGGCTACTGGGACAGCACTGACCTGTACCAGTGTCCAATGTGTAAGGAACATTTTGGCACGAGACCTAAGCTTCAAATCAACACTTTCATTGCCGAAATGGTAGCTCAGCTGAAGAAGTTATCTCCGGTAGAAGTCACACCTGTCACCCGAGAGCAACTCCAACCTGTGGCCAAACCAGGAGAAGTGGCCTGTGACTACTGCCCTGAGAGGAAGCTCAAAGCCTTGAAGTCCTGCCTGGGGTGTCTGGCCTCCTACTGCGAGACTCACCTGGAGCCTCACCAGAGAGTGGCCACCCTCAAGAGACACAAGCTGATCGACCCTGTGGAGAACCTGGAAGACAGGGTGTGTAAGAAGCACGAGAGACCCCTGAAGCTGTTCTGTAGGACTGACCAGACATGCGTGTGTCAGTTCTGCACTGAGACGGGCCACAAGGGTCACCAGACTGTCCCCATCGAGCAAGGGTTTGGAGAGAGGAAGGTCAAGCTGGGGGAAACAGAGAGCACTGCGCAGAAGATGATTCAAGACCGACGTCAGAAGATTACGGAGGTCAGACGCACCGTAGATCAAAACAAAAGTGACGCAGACAGATTGACGGCGTACACCGTGCAGATCTTCACTGACCTGGCGAGCGCCCTGGAGAGAAGCAAGTCGTCAGGGGTATCGAGGACAAGCAGAACGCAGCAGAGAGGCAGGCCGAAGGGTTCGTCGAGGAGATGGAGAAGGAAATCACCGAGCTAGAGAGGAGAGGCGCTGAGATAGAGCAGCTCTCACACATTGAGGACCACTTCCACCTCCTCCAGAGCTCCCAATCGCTCTTCACCCTCCCGAAATTCAAGGACTGGTCTGCGGTCAAGGTTGACAGCGGTCTGTGTGTGGACGCTGTCAGGACGGCCGTGTTTGAAGAGTTGGAGAAGCTGAAACGTGGAATTGACCTGGTGATGGCGGAGCAGTGTGCGGTGGACGTGATTCTGAACCCCGGGGAAGCACATCCTGATCTGACCGTGTCTGAAGACGGGAAACAAGTGAGACTGAGAGAGAAGTCTTTCCCTAAAGGCCTACCATGGTTTGACGGTGCTGCCACTGTTCTAGGAAGGACAGGGTTCACAGAGAGATTCTACTTTGAGGTGCAGGTGAAGGAGAAGACTAGGTGGATTTTAGGAGTTACTCACAAAGGTAAGAGAAGTACAACATGGTTTTTGCCTTGTAATTGCCTTTATGTCCGACTCCTAGTGACTACTACCTATTGCCCTAAATGTCTTAAGAACAGACAGAGTACAAGACCGAGTCCTAAGGATGGACTGTGGACGGTGGGACTGTGGGATGGTCAGTACCGCGCTCTTGCAAGTCCTGAAGTGGTGCTCCACCTGAAGGAGAACCCTCAGAGGGTGGGGGTGTACGTTGATCGCAATAAGGGCGAGGTCTCCTTTTACGACGTGGAGGCCTGGTCTCTCATCTACTCTTTCACTGGCTGCAGCTTCAGCACAAGCCTCTACCCATGCTTCTATACAGGGGATAATGCTGACGGACACAACGCTGCCCCTCTCATCATCTGCCCTGTCAGGTATTCCAACTCCCTGCTCCCTCTCAGTAGAACTTAGGGTTTAGGAGGGAGGGAGGGAGAGAGAGAGGGAGAGAGGGAAGGAGGTAGGGAGAGAGTGAGGGAGAGAAGGAGAGAGGTAGGGAGGGAGGGAGGGAGGGAGGGGAGGGAGGGAGGGAGGGAAGGGAGGGAGAGGGAGGGAGGGAGGGAAGGAGAGAGGGCACGAAGACATGGAAGCGCTGAGCTGAAACTGAATATCTGAATGACTTCATAACTTAGATGTGTGTGAACGGAGACATCAATTGACGGATGGATTGTAAGATAAGGAACATAATCAATATAGTATGTACAGTATGACTTCATGAAGAATTTCTAGTTTGAACAGTTCGAGCACAAGCATGTTGTCTTGGAGAAAAAAAATCGAATGAAAACTTACAACTGTTAAACCTGTATGGTCAGATTTCTGTTGAACTGTTTAAAGAACATGAGAGGGTGATGTAACTTTGTTTATTTCCTTTAATCGTTTTCTATTCTAGTCTGTGTCATATGTAAGGTGAAAGATCCCCAAGTTCACGCGCTATTTTTTGTTGTTTTTGTTTTACTTTACTTAATATATAAAAAAAGATATAAAAAAGGCTTTGGTCATAGGAACTGTGTTGATTGTGACATGTTGAATGTAATGGCAAATGTTGAAACCGATGACAATAAAAAGAAAGTTTAAAAAAAGTACAAATGTATCCCGTTGGTGGTGGAGGCGGTGTAGGCGGTGTATCTGATATACTTAAAAACTATGAATGAAGAAATCAATTGACAGAATGGTAAGATAATGAAAATAACCAATGTAGTAGAGATATATATATATATATATCCATGTTTTGTTCATCCTGCAAACTTGTTGTTGTTTTTGAAAATCACTGAATAAAACTGAATTAAAACAGACACCGGATAACACCACATAGTGTTTACTGTCTGAAACCTTTCTTCTTCTTCTTCCTGAAAACATATTAAAACTTCATAAAATGACATGTTAACACTTGTAAAACCAAAAGTACAGGTTTTAGCTAATGGAGGTTTAAATTCGCCGGGAAATGCATTCTGGGAGGCAGTATGCATAGTGTGTAAATGGTCGGCTGGTTTTCGCATACTTATAATGAATTTAGTAGGCAGTATGCAGTATATACTCATTGAGTATGCTAGTATGCAGTATGCTAGTATACCATTCCGAACACAGCCCAAGTAAGGGAAACAGCATCCACATGTCTCCTGAGTGTCCTCCTCTCCTTGTAAAGGACACGGAGACTGGAGAAGAAGGGCAGAGAGATTGAGAGGCATGCCTTGATGAGTAGAGTGACAGTTTCACAGGCCAGCCAAAGCACATAAGAAATGCAGCACGGCTATGGCAGTATTAACACTCCTAAACCAAACATGCTTGAACGGCGGCAGTAGTGTGGGAGGTTGTATCGTAAGTTCGTTCATCAAAATACCACCACGGCTGGTGTCCCCCCGAAAAGTCTTTTTTAGAGCAGCGATTTTTTTTTAAAATAAGGGTTCACTGTGTAGCTTGGACTTGTCATGTTCGTTGAGTCTTTCTGTAGAGATGGGTCTGAGTATTATTACATTGGTGGAATAATAACCTGTGTTTGTGACTGACTTGTAAACTTGACTCACAGACCTCTAGGTCAACCACAACTACACTCAATTCGGCTGATGCTGGGGGATATTGTGTTAAGCTTTATCCAGTTTCCCAAACCAATAATAATAATAATAAATACATTTAAAAAAAAAACTACAACTCCCTGAGGCCTTGCGGTTGTGTGTGGTGGGTATCCTAGCAACGCTGCGCGGTGGGTATCCTAGCAACGGAGGACCTCGGCCAGTGTGTCAAAGCAGCCTTGAGTGACGATCAGAAAAAGGTTTGTTGACAAAGTCACAATATTCATATTACAGAAACATGTTTTATTATAATTCCAGTTGGAGAACAAGGCTTCGCTATCTAAGCTAGATATGTGTTCCTAAACGTGTCCTGTGTTGTGACTAGAGTAAAGCGTGTTGCTAGCTAAGGAAGGTCACATGCTAAGGTTGGGTCTGTTGCAACGACGTTAGCGGTGTTTTATCATACACTTCCGTGTTCAAATGCTTTTCAATGTTAACAAGCCATGTAATAATAATAATAATAATAATAATAATAATAATAAATGGTATTTATGGGCGCCTTTCAAGGCTCTCGAGGACACCTTAGAAGACATAGTTACATATCACATATCAAAACATGATCAAATCAACAAAGCAGTGTCAGATATAACGGCTAAGTCAGATATAACAACAATCAAAATACAGCAGGTCAAACCATTATGTCAAAAGGTGTGTTTTAAGACTGGATTTGGAGAAGTGGAGAGAGCGTCAATATGACAAATGTTAGGTGGCGTACATTCACAAATGTGGCCCCATCTGTGACTAAATATGAATATCCTAATGTAGCCATGGATGATGCACCACAGACAGAGATGCCCTCTCTCTCTGTCTCTCTGTCTGTCTCTGTCTCTCTGTCTCTCTCCCTCTCTTCCCCTCCCTCTCTCTCTCTGTCTATCTCTCTCTCCCTCTCTCTCTCTGTCTCTCTCTGTCTCTCCCTCTCTTTCCCTCCCTCTCTTTCCTTCCCTCCCTCCCTCTCTCTCCCCCTCTCTTTCCCTCCCTTTCTCCCCCCCTCCCTCTCTCTCTTTCCCTCCCTCCCTCTCTCTCTCTCCCTCTCTTTCCCTCCCTCTCTTTCCTTCCCTCCCTCCCTCCCTCTCTCTCCCTCTCTTTCCCTCCCTCTCTCTCTCCCTCCCTCCCTCTCTCTCTCTCTCTGTCTCTCCCTCCCTCTCTCTCTCTCCCTCTCTCTCTCCTTCTGTCCCTCCCTCTTTATCTCTCTCTCTCTCCCTCTCTCTCTCCTTCTCTTTCCCTCCCTTCCTTTCCTTCCCTCCCTCCCTCCCTCTCTCTCCCTCTCTTTCCCTCCCTCTCTCTCTCTCCCTCCCTCCCTCTCTCTCCCTCTCTCTCTCTCTCTCTCTCTCCCTCCAATGTTAACAAGCCATGTGACCCCATCTGTGACTAAATAGTATATTAATATCCAAACGCAGCCATGGATGATGCAGCCCAGATGGAGAGGCCTCCGCCTCGCCTCTACGTGGAGAGAACCCTGGCTCTGATCAAGCCCGACGCCTTACACAAGGCAGAGGAGATAGAGGACCTCATCCTCAGATCTGGGTTCAGTGTCTTACAGGTTGGTGTCCAAGACTGACATGACTGTCACTCATCTTTCACACATCTGTAGAGGCTGGTGGAGGTAGAGGCTGTGGCTCAGGAGGTAGAGGCTGGTGGAGGTAGAGGCCGTGGCTCAGGAGGTAGAGGCTGGTGGAGGTAGAGCCTGGTGGAGGTAAAGGCTGGTGGAGGTAGAGCCTGGTGGAGGTAGAGGCTGGTGGAGGTAGAGGCCGTGGCTCAGGAGGTAGAGGCTAGTGGAGGTAGAGGCTAGTGGAGGTAGAGGCTAGTGGAGGGAGAGGCTAGTGGAGGGAGAGGCTAGTGGAGGTAGAGGCTAGTGGAGGGAGAGGCTAGTGGAGGTAGAGGCTAGTGGAGGTAGAGGCTAGTGGAGGGAGAGGCTGGTGGAGGTAAAGGCTGGTGGAGGGAGAGGCTGGTGGAGGGAGAGGCTAGTGGAGGTAGAGGCTAGTGGAGGTAGAGGCTAGTGGAGGGAGAGGCTAGTGGAGGTAGAGGCTAGTGGAGGTAGAGGCTAGTGGAGGGAGAGGCTGGTGGAGGTAAAGGCTGGTGGAGGGAGAGGCTGGTGGAGGGAGAGGCTGGTGGAGGTAGAGCCTGGTGGAGGTAGAGCCTGGTGGAGGTAAAGGCTGGTGGAGGTAGAGGCCGTGGCTCAGGAGTTAGAGGCTGGTGGAGGTAGAGGCTGGTGGAGGTAGAGGCCGTGGCTCAGGAGTTAGAGGCTGGTGGAGGGAGAGGCCGTGGCTCAGGAGTTAGAGGCTGGTGGAGGGAGAGGCTGGTGGAGGTAAAGGCTGGTGGAGGTAGAGGCTGGTGGAGGTAAAGGCTGGTGTAGGTAGAGGCCGTGGCTCAGGAGGTAGAGGCTGGTGGAGGGAGAGGCTGGTGGAGGTAGAGGCTGGTGGAGGTAGAGGCTGTGGTTCAGGAGGTAGAGGCTGGTGGAGGTAGAGGCTGGCACACAGACACTGAACCCCCAAATTGCTCCCAATGAGCGGGCCGGCGCCTTGCATGGTAGCTTGCCGCCATTGGTGTGTGAATGTGTGGGTGAATGGGTGATTGAGAGGCCATGGTAAAGCGCTTTGGAATAAGGCACTATATAAATCATTCCGTTTACCATTTAATGTTTTGGAGCTGTGTTAGTAGCCTATACGTGTTGATTTGACTCACAAGTGATGAATTGTTAAAATACAGAACTGTTGCTCCAATCTTTTAGGACACATTTTCACCATCACATTTTTGTAGGTTCTTTCTTTTGTTTTCTTTTATATATTTGTTTTTAAATTGGAACAGAAGACAACAATATTGTGTATAAAATGAAAAGTGATTTATATTCTGATTCAATATATATATCGTATTATTTTGTAGGGTTAGGTGCTAGGGTGACTTGGTACATGCTGGCATGTCTAACCCTAACCCTAGCACCCTAGCACCTAACCCTAATCCTAGTTTTCCCACATGTACCGTTTTCCCACATGTACCGTAACATACACTTCATTTATCTGAGTGTGTGTGTGTGTGTGTGTGTGTGTGTGTGTGTGTGAGTGTGTGCGCAATGATCTGTGTGTCCTTCTTGACAGAAACGAAAGCTGCAGCTGAGTCCGGAGCAGTGCAGTGACTTCTACGCTGATCAGTACGGGAAGCTGTTCTTCCCCAGCCTGACCGCCTTCATGAGCTCTGGCCCCATCCTGGCCCTGGCCCTGGCTAGGCACCAGGCCATTGACCACTGGAAGGCCCTCATAGGCCCGGTCAACAGCATCAAGGCCAGGGAGACACACCCCGAATGGTCAGTAAGAATGGGCCCAACCCCAACCAT
Organism: Nansenia antarctica; assembly: GCF_963989245.1. Taxonomy (NCBI): domain Eukaryota; kingdom Metazoa; phylum Chordata; class Actinopteri; order Argentiniformes; family Microstomatidae; genus Nansenia; species Nansenia antarctica. Next base: position 38,351,953 of record NC_137677.1, on the reverse strand, counting down.
GATACACATAACACCGATGCTTCTCAAGATTAACGGCCCTTAGGGCGTAGCGTGAGGTGGCTTGATGTACAAGTACACACCCCCCCGCTAGACATGACGCCCCCCCCCCAATCCAACCCTTAATGGTGAGTGCCAAGCAGGGAGGCATCGGGTACCATTTTTATAGTCTTTGGTGGTACGACTCGGCCGGGGATCGTGGTTAGGACGGACACTCTAACCACCAAGGCCACTGAGCTGGTCAGGCCACCAACCATAACATGCTGGCTCAAAACAGCAAGGGTTTATAGGGATAGTCGATGGCTTTCAGCGCTCTCCTATCCCTATTAATAATGTTGATTGGGGTTTTTATTGGGGGGCCCTATCAGTAGAGAGGTGGGGTGCATGTTAGTAAAAACCCCTGGCGATAGGTAAGGTCATCTGGATCAGAGACTTATGGCACTTTTCCACTACCGTACCGTACCGTGTGAGCCCGGTTTGTTTTGCTTTCTCCACTGCCAACCAAGCCGTACCGAACCGTACCTACCCGGGCCGATTTGAGCTACCCTTCGACAGGGGTAGCGAAAGGTACTATCCATGCTAGGCTGTGTGTGACGTGTGACGCTGCAGACCGTTGATTAGTCAATGGAAATCGTCACAACATCGTCATCCCATGTTCATAGAGTTCACCGCTAACCGCCATTTTTAAATACCACAACAGATTCCGCTCACGGAAAATGTCATTTACTTTTGTCATTAACCATCTTATTATCTTAGTTTAATGTCATTTCAATGCATCATAGAACTTTTCTTTACAACAAGCATAACAAAAAAATTGCTATTATGGCGATGTGCTGTGCCTATGCTAGACCGTTCCACAGTCCAGCGCGCTTCATCATCCCCTAAATAAATGTATGAAAGTAACAGGCACGTAACATCCATATGATGTATAAATAAAGACTACCAGCAAGACACCGGAGCACTCATATCTATAGACTCTTTCACACATAGTTCCTTGTAATTTCCATGGAATCCCAAACTGTTCCGACCAGGCATTTTCGCGCATGAGCCAAATGGTGGTAGATTCCCGTGTTGCTCCCTTTCACACGTCGGCGATTCCCTGTTTGCGCGATCTACTAGAACTGGAGCGGGACGGGCGCGTGGGACTGCCATGTACAATATTGTATATCTGCCATATCATACCTCTGTTTTATATTGAAAAATATGATTATAAATACATGTGGGACGGAGGTATGATATGGCAGGTGTGTGGTATGTGGCGGTCTCGCGTGGGTGTCTCGTTCCAGCAAGTCAACTCAAGAGTGCTTACCATCACCAAGTGCGCTCGCCAACTAAGGCACTTGATTTCCGTTGATATAAACATACTATACTAGTCCATAAGCACAGTATGGGAGAACTAGACCAGCATAATATGAGTTGACTCAATTAGACATATGCGCTCTTTGCTATGTTTTAAGGCTGATCTGTGCATGATAGTGCTGCATTTTGCAATTCTTATCGCATTTCCCCCCTGTTGAGCTGTATAGCGGAACTTATTAAAGTGAAGTGCTCTTATGACACGTAACTCCTCCTACTGTCCCGGCTCGCTCCAGGTCTGTTGTGTATAATGGAGAAGCGTTTCTGAAAGTACGGTACGGGTAGGATACAAATGAGTGCCGTACCAAGCCGTACCGGTCTGGTCAATGGAAAAGCGCCTTTATGTTACAACTCCTGGAAGCTCCCTGAATACACTTAGAAATGCAATCCAACTAGCAGTTAAAATACACAACTAATCTTCCCTATTCCCATATTTTATACTGAGCATATTATGTGTGCGTGTGTGCGTGTTCCATGCGTGTTGCATGTGTGTTGCATGCGTGTTGCATGCGTAACTGAACATGCTGTACAACGTGCTGGGTCTCCCCTGCAGCCTGCGAGCCAGGTACGGCACGTCTGACCTGCGTAACGCGCTGCACGGCAGCGACTCCTACTCCGCAGCTGAGAGGGAAATCAGCTTCATGTTCCCTAACTGTGAGTAAAGATGCATGCTCTGGCCTCACACACACACACACACACACACACACACACACACTCACACACACACACACACACACACACTCACAGTCACACACACATACACACACACACACTCACACACACACACACACACACACACACACACTCACACACAAACACACACACTCACACACACACTCACACACAAACACACACAAACACACACACACACTCACACACAAACACACACACTCACACACACAAACACACACAGTCACACACACACTCACACACACACACACACACACACACACACACACACACACACACACACACTAACAAACCTAATCATGATCAACTTTGAATTATTATTATTAATTTTTTTGTTATTTATTTATTTTTTATAATAGATGAGTCAGTTTAAAACCAGGCCCTATTCACAATGACAGTAGAGCATAATAAATCAATTTAAAGGTCTGGAAAAGTCCACATTCATTGGTTACAATTGTGAAAACTTTCCACCATAGCCTAGCAGAGGGGACTGGAATGCTATGATTAGCTAAATAATGTTAACTAGTGCTAATTAGTTAGCTAGTATGATGTTTCATTCATATAAAATCTTTGGAATGTAACTAGCTTGCTGCCTTCTCATACATGACATTAATTTTATTTATTCGTTTATTTTAAAGGGACAATGGACAGTCATTGACTCTCCCTGAATTAGCTGGGTAGCTAGATTACATCAGCTAATCTATTAGATGTGCTTATAGGTCTGTCAGATAAAGAGGGACTGCTTTGACTGCTGCTGTGGGTAGAGGATAATTCTATTGAGATAGAGACAGTAGAGATTTGACAGTAAGGATGGGTGAGAGAGAGAGAGGAGGGATGACATGCAGGACATGTCCGCAGCCGGAAACGAACCGGGAACCCTGTGGTTACATAGCCGACGCTTAGCGCGTTACGCCACAACCAAGCGCCCCCCACAGAGTCAGTTTTCTGATTGGTGCATGCAATGAGCAGAGAAACATTACCGAAGCTTTCTCCCTGCATTGATCCCACCCAATGTAGGCCCAGTGATCGTATGTGAGGAGAATTGAACAATTACAAGGTGTGTGTGTGTGTGTGTGTGTGTGTGTGTGTGTGTGCGCGTGTGTGTATGTGTGTGTGTGTGTGTTATGATACATGTACACACTTGTCTCCTCCTCCTCCTCCTCAGCCGTGGGGGAGCCCCTCCCCCTGGGGGGCGTGGCCCAGGACTACCTGAGCAGGTGTGTGAATCCCACGCTGCTCAGAGGCCTCTCCGAGCTCTGCAAAGCCAAGCCCGCCGACCCGCTCGTACGTACCAGCCTGGTGTCATGAGAAGGGTGGTGCTCAGGGGGGGGGGGTAATTCCATCAACGTCGCTAAAGGAAAATCCAGCCTTATTTTTGGTAACTCTCGCGAGATTTAAGAATAATCCAGAATAAGCCTGGATTTTCCTTTAGCGACGTTGATGGAATACCCCCCAGTGATCAAACAGGAACTGTGGACATGCACCAAGCAAACATGCATGTTAAAGGCCAGAGATATAAACAATGCATGTGTTAAAAAGCAAGAGAGTTCCCTGATGTATACTGTTATGCTCTTTGTTGAAGTTTAAGCTTGTCTTGAACTTTACTGCTGGACCATCAAGTGTTCACTAAGTATTCTGTCTTTTTCTTGAATATGAGAGATATTCAATATGAGAGATATTCAAGAGGGATGTTTTGTGCCACCTCCAGCATTATCATTAGTGCATGTTACATTTAGTTTTGTGTTTTTATGTTTTTTACGCTGGAGCCATTGAGGCATAAAGCCCTTCTAAATATAGTTATTTGTGCTTTACCCTTCTTTTCTCAAAAAGACTTGGCTCGCTGATTGGCTGGTCAGAAACAACCCCAACAAGCCTAGGATATCTGATGGAGCGACTGTGGAAGTGGAAGCGTAATATGACACTGAACCATAGCTAGTCTTGTATTGTTCTGTACATTTATTCTGATGCCACTGTGTTTCTTACGTTCTGTCTTATAATAAAATGTTGTTTCTGCCACCCCGGAGATGGTTGTTTTGTTTTCAGGGAGGGGCTGTTGATGTTGTATAAACGTGTGTTAGTAATGTTATTGCCTTGCTAATAATAACCATGTTTAGGGTTCTGTTAACCATGATAAACAGCATGAAACTTTGTTGCATCTTTACTAAACTGCCATCACCTACAGTGTTTAGTATACAACCATTGTTTCAAATAAGTGGGATTACACTGTTACTATTCAGTCTGTTTAAAAACCCAAAGATAAACTGAGCAGCTGGAAAGTGTTTTAAAACTATCCAGCTGCTGACACGTTGAAAGTGGCAAGGCAAGGCAAGGCAAGTTTATTTGTTTTGCACATTTCATACCACAGGGGCAATTCAAAGTGCTTTACATACATTATTAAAATACAGCAAGAGGAGCAGAGTAAGAAAATAAAAATGACAATGAATGATAGCAAATATAAGAAGTAAATAGATAAAACATTCAATAAGACAATACAACAGTTAATGGATAAAAGACATTGATAGAAGTGTTTGTGTTTAATCATAAGTGCTGCAAAACATGAAGGTTTGAAGGTTATAGATTTGTTGCTTTGATTTAAGTATTTTTAGGGTGTTGTGCTGTGCTCTACTAGTCAAGAATGTCCCTAACACGAGAAAAGGTACTCAAAGTCCTAATGTGGGATGGGCGTGTACATCTGCTGTGAACAAAATGAACGGGTGTCAGCCATTGGCCGTGGCTACGATTGGCAGCCTCTACGATCCAATCGGAGGCGTCCTGGACTGAAAGGTGGTGTTTTTTTTTAACCGGTCCTATAAAACCAACCACGAGTTGGCGTCGTCTGGGAGACTCCATCTTGAAGAGCGTCCTCAGACTGTGTTATCAGAAAGCAGATTTTGGGGGGCTCCTTTTCGCGTCTATTCGTCTTATTTTTGTTTGTCAGATAATTCAGTAAGTACCACGGCAGTATATCATGTGTTTATTGCGGCTATATGGTTATCGGTGAAACTAGGGTTGTATTGTGTGCAGCGTATATCTGTGCAGCACAGCAGCTTTCTAGCGAGGCCTTCATTACGTAACACCGTGCTGTGGTTCAGCCGAGCGGCGAGAGAGAGAGAAACGCTGTTACAATGTTGCCGATTCTCTAAATGGAAACATTGTTACATTGTAAGATTTAATGAACACTCGATCGGATACTCCGATGTTCCGTTTAATCCCCGGTCCATTTGACACAGGCGGACTCCCCCCATTCTTTGCTCGTTAGCTCGTGTGTAAAATGTATGTATGGGGGAGACAATCTGCAGCCAAAATGGAGGTGGTGGATGTATGTATGTGTGCATGCCCTCCCTGGCAGGGGTGTCAATGGCGAGGCAATGTGCACCGTGGTTAGACGGGGTACTAGGGTTACATAACGATACACTTCCTTTCTTTCGGGTAACAATGTCTCACTTACTTTGTTGTGCAGGAATAAAAAAATAAACCATTAGTAAACACGATGTCCGACTCCGAGCAACAGTTTATGGAGACATCCGAAAACGGCCACGAAGGCGAGGAGGACCTGAACGGCGCCGAGGCCGAGCCCACGACCACCGATGAGCCGGAGCAGGAGACCCCCGAGGCCGTGACCACCGAGGGAGGCCAGGAGGAGGAGGAGGAGGCAGAGGAGACGCCGGCGGTAGCAGAGGAGCCAGCAGAGACGGAGGAGTCTGCAGAGGCCGAGGGAGAAGCCCTGGGAGGAGGAGAGGAGCCAGGGGCGGCGGAGGCGGTGGAAGGAGGGGACAACAGCGACTCGCAAAATGGGGCTGAGGGAGAGGGAGAGGGCGGACAGATCAACGCCAGTAAAGGCGAGGAGGACGCAGGGTGAGTTGGGAGAGAAATCCCCAAAATGTTGATTGTTTATGGAAAACATGAGTGTGTTTGTTTGGTTGGATGTGGTGTTGGACGTCGGCGGAGCGCTGGTGTGCTGGCCCCCGTGTCCCGCTCCTTTGTTCGGCTGGCTTTGTGTTGGCGCCATGTGCGGGGAGCAGAGAGAGAGAGGGGGATGGGCACCTTCTTGTTCAGCGATCAAAATGTATGGGAACATGTATGATCTCTCGACGGATGTTTCTTATGGAAATTTAATGGGGATTCTTTTTTTTTTAAGTGTGTTTTTTTATGATGTTGCGATCATAAGAGACAAAGCGATTTGGGCTCAGAGGGGGCCTGTAGGCTATGCGTGTTCTCTGGACCGTTGTAGGCCCGGCCTTCACGGCAACAGATGTGTAGCAGAATGGGTCTCACATCACTGATTAGAACAGTTTTTTTTTTCTTCAGTAGGCTACATTATAACAGTATATAATAGTCGTTCAACGTTGCCTTTTTAAAAAATGTTTTTTCTTTCTTTTTTCCCTCCAGGAAAATGTTTGTGGGGGGACTTAGCTGGGACACGAGTAAGAAGGATCTGAAAGATTACTTCTCTAAGTTCGGCGAGGTGACGGACTGCACCATCAAGATGGACCAGCAGACGGGCCGGTCCAGAGGCTTCGGCTTCATCCTCTTCAAAGAAGCGGTCGCTGTAGATAAGGTAATCAATGAAGGGACATGTTGTACTTGTAATAATGTTCTGAATACGAATCTGTTTGTGGGGGGGGTGCTGTTGTGCCTTTTTGAATTAATGAATGAATGATCTTTATTGTCATTGTATGGGTACAAAAGTAAAGTGCAAACCCTAGGTGCTAACAATCAAAACACTGTCCTAAGATAATAAAACACAGTCCTAAGATAATAAAAAAAACAAGAACGAGACATAAATAGGGGGATATACCTAAATGTAATCGGTAGGAATGTGAGTATGTATCTATTATGTAAACTTATATACTTGCACTATATGGCCTATTCACAGGGGGGTAGATGGGTATATATTGAAGCACTGAACACACTTCTCTTCATTCTCTCTCTAGGTCCTTGAGCAGAAGGAACACAGGTTAGACGGACGGCAGATCGACCCCAAAAAGGCTATGGCCATGAAGAAGGAGCCCGTCAAAAAGATCTTTGTGGGCGGCCTAAACCCAGACACAGACAAGGAGGTCATCCAGGAGTACTTTGGAACGTTTGGAGAGGTACAGTATCAAGTTATCACTGTGTTTGATAGAGATGTCTGTGTATTACAGTGTGGATGTTCTATGCATGTTTTAGTCTAGCACTTGTTGTTGAATGGATTGTTTAGTTAAAGTCTGGCGTTGTGTTGTGATTTTACAGATCGAGACCATCGAGCTTCCACAGGACCCCAAGACAGAGAAGAGGAGGGGGTTCGTCTTCATCACATACAAGGATGAAACTCCAGTCAAGAAAGTTCTGGAAAAGAAATTCCACAACGTCAGCGGAAGCAAGGTAAGAGACAAACACATTCACACTTCATAGAACACTTCATCGAACGACCGTAGAGCACTTTGCCATCGCTGTTCTGCTAGCTAGTAATGCGGACTCTCGCTTTGAAATTATTTGATTTCAGCGTAGATGATTTGTGAGCCATCAGTTTGAATCCTATTCATCATCCTAAACCGGTGTAATCTCGGCTACTACAACGATTACTACAATTGCAAATCGATTAGAATATTATGAACCAACACAACACAAGCACAGAATTTACTTCCCAACTGTATTCAGGTGTTTGAAAGTAGAGAGAGCCATTATGAACTATGGGGAATGGGTAGAGGTATAGGTATAGTTTAAACATGTGGAAGGACAAATATATAAAAAGAGATGTATAGAGCCTATATCTGATAAAGGGGTGAACTGGTGGAATAGTTGTGACAGTGAATTAAAGATGTGTAGTTCAATGTGCAAATTAAAAAGATGTGATGGATAAATATAAAACTGAAGTACGATCAGTTTCATATTGTGTTTATTATTGTGTATGAAATGTTCTTTTGCTTCTGTTTTGTCTTAGAATATGATGTGTAACAAGGGTAGGCTTAATAAGAGAATGCTTCAGCCTACACTTTCAGTTATTTTTGTTTTCAATTCCCATTTACTCTTAGATGTATTTTTTATGTTCATACATGTTGGAAAATTGTTTAAGGAAGAAAAGTCACCCAAATAAACGAGTACTACATGAATGGCATCTTTCCATGCCTCAAATGGATGTAATTGTTTTGTGCTTTTGTTCCAGTGTGAGATTAAGATCGCCCAGCCCAAAGAGGTGTACCAGCAGCAGCAGTACGGAGGGGGGCGTGGGGGCGGCGGTGGTGGTGGAGGAGGAGGAGGAGGAGGAAGAGGCCGGGGACGTGGAGGTGAGTAACCCCCCCCCACCCTGGTGACCCATGTTTACTATGCCCAACACCCTGGTGACCCATGTTTACCATGCCCAACACCCTGGTGACCCATGTTTACCATGCCCAACACCCTGGTGACCCATGTTTACCATGCCCAACACCCTGGTGACCCATGTTTACCATGCCCAACACCCTGGTGACCCATGTTTACTATGCCCAACACCCTGGAGACCCATGTTTACTATGCCCAACACCCTGGGAACCCATGTTTACCATGCCCAACACCCTGGAGACCCATGTTTACTATGCCCAACACCCTGGGAACCCATGTTTACCTGCAACTGGGACTAGAAATGTACTAAAGAAGACCAAAACTAGCCTCTAGTCATTAGCTACATGTTGTATGTAAAGCACTTTGAATTTTCCCCTGTTGTATGAAATGGGCTATACAAATAGACTTGTGTGGAGCGATCCACTATAACCACCTCTCTCTCTCTCTCTTTCTCTCTTCTGTCTCCGGTCTCCGCAGGTCAGGGCCAGAACTGGAACCAAGGCTATGGCAACAACTACTGGAACCAGGGTTATGGTAACCAAGGTTACGGCTACGGCGGACAGCAAGGCTACGGGGGCTACGGCGGCTACGGCAACTACGACTACTCGGCCGGTTACTACGGTTACGGAGGCGGCTACGACTACAGTAAGCGCTAACCAGCTAACCAAAAAACAAAACAACAACAACAAAAAACGCTAAAATGTGAGAAAAACTTGGTTGTTGGTTCCCGTTTGTCGTTTTACGGAAAAGAAAAAACTCAGTCCCTTTCTCTCTTGTCCTCCCAGACCAGGGCAATACAAGCTATGGGAAAACTCCAAGACGTGGCCACCAGAGTAGCTACAAGCCATACTGATCACATGTAGTGCAGGTATGCATTTTTGCATCATCTATGGTGATATGACAATCTAGCTGTTAACCATTTGTGCCTTTGACTTTCCAAAATTTCTCCATCTAGTCTGAACCCATTCAAACGTTTTTTTGTTAAGAGGGGATGTTCGTGGGGGGGATTTGTTTGTGGAGGTTCTTAAAATCATTAATGATTTGATGGATTCATTATTCCATGTGCCAACCATTTTTAAGATGCATCCCTACAAACACTACTGGATCAATAAGGGTTGAGGTGGTGGTGGTTGTTGACCCTAGTGTGGGGGGGGGGGGGGGGCGTTAGAGCCTTCTGCTGTTGGGGGTGCTAGGTGGGACAGCTAATGGTCATGTCCCCTCTGGGTGTGTGTGTGTGTGTTTTGTTCATTGACTTGACCTGTTAAAAACTTCATTCATAAACTTCATGGTGGCTGTGTGTGTGTGTGTGTACTAAAATACCATGTGGTGTTTCTCAGTAACTATAAGCCCCGTGTTTCTCTCTCAAGGTCTAAAGTAAATAAGAAAAGGAACCCAGGTCCGAACCACAGCGACACATGGCTCTGGCTTTTCCTTTGGAGTTGGCAGAAATTTGGACTCATGCTCCATATGTACAGAACAAGTGAGGAAATGGGGAAGCAAATGTCACTTTTCCACTTTTTATTTTATATTGTTTTGTGTCCATTTACATTTCCAGAGATGGAAGTGTTATTTTTACTGTACTTTTTGGTACCTTTTTGAATCTAATGTATTGTATGGTTGTATTTTACATGTCTACTGGATTTACCAACAAACAGGAGCAAGAGCAGAGCTTTCAGAGCTGAAATGAAATAAAAACAATTTTGAGTATTTTCTTTTTTTTCCTTTATTTTTTTTTCCTTTTGGTGTTTCTAGACTTAGTTAAATGCTGAGTGTTTGATGCGAGTTGCATGGCTTCAGATGTGGGTGAGGTGCGATAAGGGATTCAACTAATCAAAAGGTTTCATTGTAAGCTTGTCTAGTGAATGTTTGCAGTTGGCTAGTACACGAGGACAACCAGTATTTTTTTTGGCTTTTAAGGAGACTTTTTTCCCCATTCTGTCTGCAATTTTAATAATGGCTTTACTAGTGTAAAACGATACAACCGAGCGCAAGCCTGTTAATGTAAGGAGGGCACTCCCTCCCTCACTGGAAACTCATTCCTCTAGTGTCTTGGTCAAATTGGTAGAAATAAACTTTTGGTTTATATTACACGTGGCATCCTTTTGTTATTATTTATAAACCTAAATGCTATTGTGGTTAATGTTAAATGCTTTGTACTGATAAAAAAAAATGGCTTGCTTGTTACTGTCTTGTTTCGGTAATGGTAAAACTACGGCGGGAAGCCTCTGTGAGAAGCAGTGTTGGAGGCAGCAGGATGAATGGGTGGAAGAAAGCCTGTTGTCACTTTAACTGTCCTCCTCGCTTGCTGACCTTACTGGATCTGAAACACTTCTTGGTATGTCTTTAGGTGATAACAATCCAGGTGATAACGGTAGTTGTCTGGTAAGTTCCCCCGCCATATCCCTCCCTACATAGCTAAAAAGGTCACTGTCATCAACACAAAATGGATTCTGGATTCATATGGATGAATTAATACTTGCTTACATGGTCACTGTTGCCATACAATGTTTTCAAGATACAGTTTAAGTGCAGTATGAAGCCTGGGGACCAATCAATTCCACGATGTTCAGACCACTGTGTAAGATAAACGCGGGCTGTTTTAGGAAGACCCATTGGATAACAAGGCCCAGAGGGGCCGTGCTTGTGTCCGGTACACAAATGCAGGTATTAAAAATGTTTATTCGTTATCACAGATCATATAAAGAAGATCATATAAGTGTTCTTGTGTTCCAGGATACATTTTCAGAGTCTTGATTGTTTAACAAAGGGTTCCTCCGCTCTTGTCTTTTTATAACAGGATTGTGTTAGTCCCTAAGTCTTTTCCTCATTCACCAGTCATTACTTGAATCTTCCGCATCAGACTTCAGAATCAATGTCAGTCATGTATGTTTAGATCAGGTTTCGTCTGCAGAACGAGCTTCATTGGGCTGTTTCAGTCTTGGCTTTGTGGGGGATTCTGCCTTGATCCATAATGTGGCTTCTCCAGTTTCCCCCCAGTGGAAGTATCTGTCAAGGGGGGGGAAAGAAAGACAAGGTTTGGTTCTCTTTTACCGCGATGGACGACTCATCATTTAAGAGGTGCACTTAAAAAAACAGCTGGGAAAGTCTGCTTCTTCAGTCATACCTCATGATGCCGTCCACACATCTACCTCTGATCCTTTCTGAATGTGATCCGATTCGCAAATGTCAGATGCAATTAAACTTTTCTACAGGTTTTCACTAACCTTAGACGTCTCCATTGTCCAATTTGTGGTGTCCGCTGGTTTCCATGTCTGGGAGACAAGTGTAACGTGTCAGTTGCAGCTCTCTTCTCTACCAGGGTGCTTCTACGCTTTGTTGGGGTTAGTTAGATTTAAATTCTGTGTGGCTCATGCTTTTCATGAAGGTGCCTCTATACCTGTGGTAGTAAGTATTTACTTCAGAAACGTTGTGTTCAAACGCGTTCCATGAAACATGTTTAGAACATATGTGTCACGTTCTAATGCTTTGGTCCTCATGTTGGGATCCGTTGTAATGATCAGACTTTTCTTTTGAAAAATGTGAATTCATTTCCCCATTGTTGAAAATCAACGACACGTCGCTAGTCAACTAAGACAGCTTGTGTGAGCCTGCTAACAATGTAAAGTAGTGTTATAGTTAACTAGGTAGCAGTGGGGATTACTCACCCAATCCATTTCGTTGCAGTATTTTGGCTTGACTAGCGTGTTTGTGCTGGGATTCTCAATAATGTTGAAACGTCGTTCCTTGTTTCAAAAGAAAAGTCTGAACATTTTGATTGGTTGCCGACATGCGGACCAAAAGACCAGACTGTGTCACATATTCAGTGCAGGCTGACCATTTCTTATACCACTTATCAACTCTGTATACTACTGCAACTACTGAATGACTACGCAACATGTTTATAACAATGACTACAGTAAAATGTTGTGTTGTTATTACACAGGTATACGGGCAGCTTCAAGTAAAGTGTTACCATAGGTTGTGGTGTGCATCACCACAACGTTTGTTGGGGGGAAAAGCTGGTCTAAATGTCCCAGAATATGTGTTTTATTTATCTCTAACCTCTGAGGATGTCGTGGATGCTCTGTGCCACCAGCTCAGCGTCCTCCATGCTGAAGCACATGGGAGGTTTAAACTTGACGACGTTCTCCCAGGGGCCGTCTGTGCTGACACAGATCCGCTTCTCCTTCAGCCTGGAACCACCAGTTAAAGACCGAAATATAGTTTAGCACACAGAGGGTTTCCCTCGAGGCCGATGAGGTGAGAGGATACAGAACAGAACAGAAGAGTACAACGGCCTACAATGTTCTCTTTTCCTGCTTAACACTGTGGCTGCATCAGACATACTTACCGTTGTACGAGTGGAAATCTGCCATATAGGCATAACCTAAGAGCTTCAGTTACTGGGCAATCTGCCAGTCTACTCTTACCTCCTCACTACCCACGATGCCTCAGCTGTGGCCGGGGTCCTTTGCGTCCTGTCTGTCACCAGCTCCAGGCCCACAAACAGCCCCACCCCTCTGCACAGAGGACACAACAATCTTACCACAGACGCTAAGCACATAAACATCACTACCAGTGCCTCAGGATGCTTAGCTATGCAAGCTTCTGTCTAGGTACAGGTAGAACACGTGTATGAATAGTGAAGGTTTATATAAGAAATGTCTATTCCTATCCAACTATTGATGTGACACTTGTGAAGTGATAAGTTTCAAGTTTATTGTTACATCACATTACACAAGTGTAAGAGTAAAATTCTTGGTTCTTGACATTGCAGCACAAGACAATAAGGCAATAGGCATAATTCAAGATTAAAAAGTGACGATAGTACAGGACATAAATGACAAAAAATAATGGGCATAATACAAGATAAGGTGACAATAGTACAGGTAAGACAGGATACACTAGTGGTGCAACTAGTAATAATAGATAGTTCAGTAGTAAAGTGGCTGTGAGCCTAAGGTTTCCCGTAGTCCGTATACATGAATGAATGGTCTTTATTGTCATTAATATAGTACAGGTACCATACAACGAAATTTGTGAGGGGGGGCTCCCCTGGTGCTAGGAAAAAAATACTAAAAACAAGAAGGGAAAAGAGCTGGTTTAGATAAATAAAGGCTATATACACTATCCACTATACTATACTATACAAATAAAACACTGCTGTACTCTATGCTATGCTATAAATATCCTAACATTTCCTATCTCTGAACCTTATGTGCACGAGGGTTGTCATATTGCACATAGTATTATTGCACATTCATTTAAAGTGTTGCAGTTTGCAGGTTTGAAATGTTCACAGTTGTGTTTCAGTATTGCACTTGATTACAATCTAGTAGCTGCCATCAAATTGTCTAGATTGTCCAGGGCCTAGAACCTAGGTCTTTGCTGTGTTCAGGGCCTGAATGGCCCTAGGGTAGAAGCTGAGCTTCAGTCTATTTGTCCTTGCGGACATGGTCCTGAACCGCCTGCCCGAGGGCAGCCGAACAAAGTGTTCGTTCCCAGGGTGGGATGGGTCTCTGGAGATCTTGGAGGCCTTCCTGAGGCAGCGTGTGTTGTACAGCTCTTCCAGAGAGGGGAGGGGGGCGCCGATGATCTTCTGGGCCGATCTCACGACTCTCTGTAGCGCTTTCCTCTCTGCGGCTGTGCAGCTGGAGAACCACACGCAGATGCAGTAGGTGAGGATGCTCTCCACTGTGCCGCGGTAGAAGGTCACAATCAGCTCCTGTCTGAGGTGGTATTTCCTGAGGACTCTCAGGAAGTAGAGCCACTGTTGTGCCTTCTTGATGATGGCTGCTGTGTTGGTCTTCCAGGACAGGTCATCCTGTATGTGCACCCCCAGGAATCGGAGGGTTGAGACTCTCCACGCTCCCTCCATCGACGAGCAGGGGCTGGACCTCAGATTTTTTCCTCCTGAAGTCCACGATGATTTCCTGGGTCTTTGACTGGTTCAGCAGCAGGTTGTTAACCTTGCACAGCTTGCCCAGCTGCTCCACCTCATCCCTGTACGCCGCCTCGTCCCCCCCCCGAGATGCAGCCCACCACGGTGGTGTCGTCTGCAAACTTTATGATGGAGTTGCTGGGGTGGACGGGGGTGAAGTCGTAGGTGTAGAGGTTGTAGAGGATGGGGCTTAGCACGCAGCCCTGGGGGGACCCAGTGCTGAGTCTGAGGTCTGTGGAGGTGTGGGAGCCCACCCGCACCCTCTGGGGGCGGTCAGACAGGAAGTCCTTGATCCATGCACAGATGGAGTGTGATAGTCCCAGGTCTAGTAGTTTGGTCACTAGCCTGTCTGGAAGGATGGTGTTGAAGGCAGAGCTGAAGTCCACAAAGAGCAGTCTCGCGTAGCTGTTCCCCCTCTCCAGGTGGGATAGAGTGGAGTGGAGAGTCGTCGCGATGGCGTCCTCTGTGGGGTTTGTTTGGGGAAGATAGTCAATCGTCTACAGGGGGCTTGTTCATGAGCCTGATCGCCTGTTAGGTCTCCCTTTAATATACAGCATGACTATACACACCCCCTGGCGGGTTGAGAATGACCTCCGTTAGACTCTTCAGTAGGGTTGGGTCACAGCCATATTTAGGTCATGTTCTCACATGAAAGTCCGAATCAGGTCCCGGTTCTCTCAGCGTTCTCACAGCCCTTTATGTAAACGAAGTAACATACGCAATCGAAGCAACAGACATGGTAGTTGATTGGTCCGAAAAATTTAAATTGCCTGTTCGTCCTGCTCTTATCCAGATCAACATGCATGCGCTGTTGTTTTCCTATGGACAGCCTCGATGCGTCGTTTCTAATCGGAGCGAAACCACCCTTTTCAAGCGGAGCATCCGTCGGCCGTTTGCTCCGGGAGCGCCTTCGAATGCGCGTTCTCACAGCTCCAAATGACGCAGAGCAAAGCACATTTTATCCTAAACTCCGATTCCAAGTGAAGCAAATGTTCTAGTGAGAACACACCCGTAGTTATTCCCAATACTGCTTTAGAAAACCTCACGATATAGGCCTACAATAATCTAGAGTAAAAAAAGACTGAAGTGTCGTGCTCAGGGTGTACGGCTGGTGTTGTAAACAGTCTGGTGAAACTGAGACCTTTCCACCACTAGATGTGCTCTGCCTTGCAAACAGTAGACCACAGCACTCGTAGTGATGCACACATATGGTGTTTTAAGCACTTTAACACTTTATTTCTCTGTCAGAACAATTTCACAGTATGCTCAAAATATCATGATTTGATAGTATCTGATACAGGCCAGACAAACACCTGCTGTACCTGTCTTTACCTGTCTTTACCTGTCTTTACCTGTCTGTCTCTGCCGTTAGAAATGTCACAGTGATGTCATAGTGGCCCTACCGTACGTCTCCTATGATTGGGTGTTGGGTCTGGAGCTGCGTGAGCAGGTGTTTGAGGTGCCCGCCCACGCGCTGGGCGTTCCCCCTCAGGTCCTCCCTGTCAATCACATCCAGGACCGCCAGGCCGATGGCACAGGAGACAGGGTTCCCCCCGAACTGCCCCGGTACAGAGAGATGGCAAGGCAAGGTTATTAGAACTTCCCTGGTACAGAGAGATGGCAAGGCAAGGTTATTAGAACTGCCCCGGTACAGAGAGATGGCAAGGCAAGGTTATTAGAACTGCCCCGGTACAGAGAGATGGCAAGGCAGGTTTATTAGAACTGCCCCGGTACAGAGAGATGGCAAGGCAAGGTTATTTGTATAGCACATTTCATTCCAAGTACTGAAAATACCACCGCTCATCCGTGATCAGACTTTGCTGAGGTGCTGGAACTGAAGAGTATCAAATAGAGTGCAAAATAACAGTATCCGCTCACTCAAACACTGCAAAGAAATGTAGCTTATTGCGAGCTTTCGGTCATAGACCTTGCCTGACAATGCCTGAAGAAGGTACAGTGTTTGAGTGTGCAAACACATTTCATACAACAGTGGCAATTCAAAGTGCTTTACATACAGCATAAAAAAATACAGAAAAAGAAGGATAGTAAGATTGTAAGACTACATATAGGCATATGTATAGAAAATAAATAGATAAACATTTAACAATATAATAAGACAATGAATAAAAAGATATAGATAAAAGTGTTGCTGCAACTGTATTCAAGCACTGCTCTTCCCGATACGGCGTGAGAGATTGCAGATACTGTGTCTGTGTTTAGATGCTACCTTGAGAACCCCTCATGACAAGCTGCTACTCTGTAAAGCTTCAATGCATGCTGCTCAACTTCACATCTTTAGCAACCCAGGTTAGGATATGTCTACGCTTCAGACATCTTCTCTGCTGTTATTGTCGTAGTAAATGCAGGAATACACAGTTTTTCTGTGTAGGAAGCAGGCTAATTTACAAGCCGGGCCAACTAGTGGTCGTTGTGTGTACGTAGCAGCTTCCCATGGTAAAGAATCTAAAGGTCATTTGACCACCGAGGCGGCTCTGTGTTAAGCCTGAGTGCTGAGGGAGGGTAGGAGCAGAGAGGGGATTAGACGAGGTCATGTGACGAGGTCATGGTCACCGTGTTGAAGTACTCGACTCCGTTGGCGGTGAAGGCGTTAGCGACCTCGGGGGTGGTGACCACACAGGCCAGCGGGTGGCCGTTTCCCATGGGCTTCCCCAGGGTCACCACGTCGGGGCAGAACCCCTCCCCCTGCAGCTGGAAGGCCCAGAAGTGGCTCCCCACGCGGCCGAACCCCGTCTGGACCTCGTCTGCCACGAACAGCCCCCCCGCCGCACGCACGTACCTGAGGGAGGACAGAGACATCTGAGACAGATGGGTTGATAGATATAGATAGATACAGGGCGGTTGTGGAGCAGGAGATAGAGCTGCCGTCTAATGATCGCAAGGTTGGCAGATCGGCAGTTCAAGCCCCGGCTGGCCACATGTCGAAGTGTCCTTGGGCAAGACACTGAATCCCAAATTGCTCACAGTGAGCGGGCCAGCGCCTTGCATGGTAGCTTGCCACCATTGGTGTGTGAATGTGTGTGTGAATGGGTGAATGAGAGGCTGTTGTAAAGCGTTTTGGATAAATGCGCTATATAAGTGCAGTCCATTTACCATTGTGTCAGAGGTGTATAAAGATAAGGTGTATAAACTAAGATGAGGTGTATAAAGATGTGTAAAGGTCTCTAATCTAAAGATGCTTTGTTTCTAATGAATGCACACATGTCTGTCGTCGACCCCCTCGGCTAATGCCATAGTCGTCACCTTCTTTGTTTTTTCTTTGATCAGTATTTTATTGAATTTTTCATTACATTTGTCACTCATCCAATTTGTTAACTTCAGTCTTACTACCGATTAGCAACATATCCCAAGTAGCCTCCCCATTTTGCTGTGTATTGTTCAGTTCTGTCCATAGAGCTGAAGGACATTTGTGCGTATGATGCCACCGTTGCCAACTCTGTGAGCTAGTCGTCACCTTCTTAAAATAATGGCTTAAGTCATATACAGTTAGGTCCGGAAGTATTTGGACAGTGACACAATTTCCATAATTTTGTCTCTGTATGCCACCACAATGGATTTGGAATGAAACAATCAAGATGTAATTGAAGTGCAGACTTTCAGCTTTAATTCAAGGGGTTGAACAAAAATATTGTATTAAACGTTTAGGAATTGCAACCATTTTTATACACAGTCCCCTATTTTCAGGAGCTCAAAAGTAATTGGACAAATTAACATAATCATAAATAAAATGTTCATTTTTAATACTTTGTCGAGAATCCTTTGCAGGCAATGACTGCCTGAAGTCTGGAACCCATGGACATCACCAAATGCTGGGTTTCCTCCTTTGTGATGCTTTGCCAGGCCTTTACTGCAGCAGTCTTCAGTTGTTGTTTGTTCGTGGGTCTTTCTGCCTTTAGTTTTGTCTTCAGCAAGTGAAATGCATGCTTGATTGGGTTGAGATCAGGTGATTGACTCTGGCCATTGCAGAATATTCCACTTCTTTGCCTTAAAAAAGTCCTGGGTTACTTACGCAGTATGTTTTGGGTCATCATTGTCCATCTGTATTTGAAGCACCATCCAATCAACTTTGCTGAATTTGTCTGAATCTGAGCAGACAGAATATCCCTAAACACTTCAGAATTCATCCGTCTGCTTCTGTCGTCTGTCACATCATCAATAAACACTAGTGACCCAGTGCCATTGGAAGCCATGCATGTCCATGTCATCACACTGCCTCCACGTTTTTTTACAGATGATGTGGTATGCGTCAGATCATGAGCCGTTCCAAGCCTTATCCATACTTTTTTCTTCCCATCCTTCTGGTACAGGTTGATCTTAGTTTCATCTGTCCAAAGAATGCTGTTCCAGAACAGGGCTGGCTTTTTTAGATGTTTTTTGTCAAAGTCTAATCTGGCCTTTCTATTCTTGAGGCTTATGAATGGCTTGCACCTTGTGGTGAACCCTCTGTATTTGCTTGTGTGAAGTCTTTCTTTTATGGTACACTTGGATAATGATATGCCTACCTCCTGGCGACTGTTCTTCACTTGGCTGGATGTTGTGAAGGGGTTTTCCTTTACCATGTAAAGGATCCTGTGATCATCCACCACTCTTGTCCAGACCTTTTTGTGGTGCCGAGCTCAACAGTGCATTCTTTTTTTCTCAGAATGTACTAAACAGTTAATTTGGCCACTATTAATGTTCCCACTATCTCTCTGATGGATTTTTTTTACAGCCTAAGGATGGCCTGTTTCACTTGCATTGAGAGCTCCGTTGACTGAATGTTGTGCATATACAGCAACAGCTTCCAAATGCAAATGCCACACTTGGAATCAAAATACCTTTTACCTGCTTAATTGATAAAGAAATAATGAAGGAATAGCCCACACTGGCCCATGAAACAGCTTTTGAGTCAATTGTCCAATTACTTTTGGTCCCTTGAAAAAGAGGGAGCTACATATTAAAGAGCTGTAATTCCTAAACCCTTCCTTCAATTTGGATGTGAATACCCTTACCCTAAAGCTGAGAGTCTGCACTTTAAGGCCATATTCATTATATAACTGTAACTTGAAGATGTTTTGGTAAACAGCTAAAATAACACAAATTCTGTCTGTGTCCAAATATATATGGACCTAACTATATATTTTAGATTTTATTTTAAGTCATACTAAATATTGTCATATTTTCAAGTTTTGAGATTTTTTTTTTCTTTTGGTAATTTGTAAAATAATCGACAATATATGATATTTAGGCAAAAACATACTCTTCCTCAAAAGTGACGTAAGCCATTATTTTGTAGTGAGGAAGATGTAGCAGACACAGTGTGCTGAGTCTCCAGACAGTCAGTGTCAGGGTTAGAGGTCAGGGTTAGGGTTAGGGTCAGGGTTAGGGTTAGGGTTAGGGTCAGGGTTAGAGGTTAGGGTTAGAGGTCAGGGTTAGGGTCAGGGTTAGGTTCAGGGTCAGGGTCAGGGTCAGGACTCAGGACTCACTCTGCTACTTTAGTAGAGTA
Source organism: Nansenia antarctica (assembly GCF_963989245.1). NCBI lineage: Eukaryota > Metazoa > Chordata > Actinopteri > Argentiniformes > Microstomatidae > Nansenia > Nansenia antarctica. Next base: position 38,332,166 of record NC_137677.1, on the reverse strand, counting down.
TCCGGGGGGCATGAGGATCTGTCCCCCCACGCTGGGCAGTGACTCAGCGAAGAACGCCGCGATCTAAGGGATGACAGAGTAGACCCGTTTAGCTTCCAGTTAAAACAACGTTATTACGACATTGAGCACTGTTTTGTTTTGACGCTATTATTACCGTATCTGCGGTAATGCCGTCATGTTCTCTTGCCTAAACCGATACCGATAATGTTGTTGAGTGGGGAGTGTGTCTATGTTCCCATAGCCCGATGGTCCCACAGCCCAATGGTCCCACATTTCTAAGTAATCTAACTAACCCTAGCCCTAGCCCTGATCCTAATCCTAACCCTAACACTGACCCTAATCCTAACCCTACCCCTAGCCCACCTATGAAATATTAGAAATGTTGGGACTATTGGGCTGTGGGAACATAGGGATGAGCTCAGCCTCCGAGGCGTACAGTGTGTTACCATACCTTCCTACCCTTGCGGTGCACCTCGTCTATCAGGTCCTTCACCGTGTCTGCGTACGCCTGGGCGGGGGCAGGGTGGTCCTCTCTGTACGGCCCCCGGTAGGTGTCTGGCAGGGGCGCCTGGAAGGAAACAACCGGAGTATGATCCCTGGCCTGAGCTAGATTACTCTTCCTGCTTCGACTGGTTGATTGATGATTCACTTACTTAGTCAAATGTATTTATTGTAAGTCGCTTTGGATAAAGGCGTCTGCTAAATTGTGTGGTGTTGTGTTGTGTAGTGTAGTGTTGTGTGGTGTTGTGGTATGGTGTTGTGTTGTGGTGTTGTGTTGTGTTGTGTTGTGTTGTGTGTGCCTTCGTACCACGTGGACCCAGTCCTTCTGCCCTGTCAGCTTCCTGAACTTGTAGGGGCTGATGTCGATGAGGGAGGTGAGGTGGCCGTGGTACGCACTGACCCGGGAGAGAGACAGAGACACAGTAGTGTAGTATGCAGACACAGTAGTGTAGTATACTTAAGCAATATCACACGAGAGGGAGTGTGTTATACTGAATATCAGCACGACCGAAGACAATCACAGCCTCCCTCTCGTGTATACAATACACACTGTAGTCTAATTAACGGTCATTTAGTAGAATATCTGTGCGGCGGAGTGATACATATAGTTAAAAGTCCCAGTGCTGTTAAACTGTATATCAGCACTCTTGGAATGCCTCTTGTCCAGTCAAATTACTTGGTCGGAACTAACTGTTGTATAAAGTAGTGTAGTATGCAGATACAGTAGTGTAGTATACAGCAGTGTAGTATGCTGATATAGTAGTGTAGTATACAGTAGTGTAGTATACAGTAGTGTAGTATGCTGATATAGTAGTGTAGTATACAGTAGTGTAGTATACAGTAGTGTAGTATGCAGATAAAGTAGTGTAGTATGCAGATACAGTAGTGTAGTATACAGCAGTGTAGTATGCAGATACAGTAGTGTAGTATGCAGATATAGTAGTGTAGTATACAGTAGTGTAGTATGCAGAGAGCCATGTGAACAAATAAGTAAGTAAGAGATCAGAAAGTGATGTGATGAATATGAAAAGGGTGAATATCATACATAGCTCAACATGTGGCCCACAGTACTGAGGTACTCAGTGTGGAGTGACAGGAGTGTCAGGGGCTAAAGAGTATAAGAACCTTACTGGTCTATCACAATGACGTCTTCATGTCGGCTGTACTGGCGGGCCAGTCGCAGCGCTAGGTCGTTGGCCTCTGACCTGTGGGACGCATACAGACAGAAACATTTTTACATTTTACATGCCATTTAGCAGACGCCTTATTCCAAAGCGACTTACAATCAATACATGTGACTAAGCAAGTGAATCATCAATCCACCAGTCGTAGCAGGAAGAGTGATCTAGCTCAGGCCAGGGGCCATAAACCAGGGGATATAAATATGATTCTTTCCATTATGTAATGGATATAGTGGTTGTGTTGCGGGGGGATGGGGCGGGTTAGGGGGCAGGACTTACCCTGAGTTGACAAAGTAGAAGACAGAGAGCTGGTCAGGCAGGGTGGCAGCGAGGCGCGAGGCGTAGTGGATGATGTTGTCGTGCAGGAAGCGCGTGTTGGTGTTCAGCTGCTCCATCTGCGCCGTGGCAGCTTGAGTGACGCTGGGGTGACAATGACCCACTGTAGTAATGATAATAATAATAATAATAATAATAATAATAATAACCTTTATTTGTATAGCACCTTTCCTGCAAACGTTTCAGCTCAAAGTGCTTTGACATATCCACACAGCATAAAAACAATAATAGAACAATAGTAATCAATAAAACACACAATAGCAATAATATAAACTACATAATAAAACAAGAATAAACCATACAATCCAAGGGGCATAGTCGCATAGAACAAAGATAAACAAAATAACTAAATAATATAAGAATTACTATTAGAGAGTATAAGTAAATACATATACAAATATATACAAATATATAGATTCATCAACTAACATTAAAAGATACATTTTGAAAATAATACACTAATAATAACAATACACACTAGATAGACACACGTTAACTGTTCATTCCTGCCACTTCCGCTAAGGGGCGCTGTTGCAGTGTTTATGCAGCAAAGCGCTGAGAGACTTTTTGACACTGCAGTCATTGAACTTGAGTAAATGATCTTTACTCATAGGCGGTGGGCCGAAGCTGTCTATCTGCTTTCGTTTGTGAAATGATCGATCTACAACTACAGACTAGTTGATTTTTTCATATAAGCTAAATAGTTTTTTTTTTTACATGTTTCCGTCTGTTGGCAGACGATTTTCGATCGGCGTTTTATGAAAAGTAAACTTACGATCCATAAGTTAATAAGGAGAATGCTTGGGGCTACTATGCCGCTAACCAATCAAAACCCGTTAAAGCGTCACCTGACTTGACGTCTGCCAATGATATTCCTTCAAAATACGGAACTAGACGTAAACAACGTATTATCTGGAAAGACGAGAAGACTGAGTTGTTTCGGATAACTTTACTGTCAAGTAATGTTTCAGGTAAGATGTGCATGTCATACTAATTCATATCACATATTAATGAACAAGTCCATGTCATGTTGTGTCAATACAAACATGTTCTAATATGCTATTTTAGTGAAAAATCCGACCTATCGTCACCCGCGATTGTGAAGCTAATTAATTAACAAGCTAGTTATCTAACTTTAAAGGGTACAATAGCTAAGTTACCAATGTCAACTATGTCTATTCTAAATTGGGACCAGTAACATTAACTTGTGTGTGAGTATGTTATATGTGTGTGCAAGCATGTTTTTGATATTGTCAATCGTCTCACTTTTACGAGGTGAGCTGGTAAGACAAAACCCAAGACTAAGGGCCGGTTTCACAGACAAGGCTTAAGCCTAGTCCTGGACTAAATCACACTTTCAATGTAAAATCTCCATTGAAGATGCTTTTTAGTCCAGGATTAGGCTTAAGCCTTGTCTGTGAAACTGGCCCTAAGTGTATCTTCACTTGCCTTGTCTATAATTGACGAGACTAGACAAAGATTCAAGTGTTAGAGAACATTTATAACACTAGTGTGTTTTCGCAGTGCAAACACAGACACATGTCTGTACATGGTAGGTTGTTAGATTTGCATGTGCATCTCCCTTTCACACATTTTGTTTTTTTGCAGGAGCAGTATACAAGCTCTAAAACTGCGACTGGGGCTGGGGGAAGGGACATCCAGTCAATCTCAAAGAAATCTCCCTCTATCTTCCAGCCATGGCTCATTGGCGGAGGGATGTCTGGCTGGCTCTTAAGGGACCTCCTGTATATGGCTGCCTGGTAGTTTGCCCGCTGACTATGTTTGTGCAAGGCATCCTTATTTAGTGGTAGACTTCGGTCATTGCACTTCCCACTCTTAAACATTTGACACCTAGCTAAATGTACATCCCTACAGCCTTTGTGGTCGTAGAGGTCGCATGTAAATGCCTCAATTTCCTCATAAAGCTCTGTTGGCAGTTGAAAAGCTCTTCCCAACTTTTGGAAAGTAGCACAATGCTCTTTGTTGGACAGGAGTGTTTTTACGGCCTTCACTTTTCCATTGCCGTGCAGTGCACTCACTGTATCACAGCCGGTGAAACAGTTAAATCCAATGAGCGCATCAGAGACTTCATCACCAAGATGGCTGTGTATTCTCTGTACGTGTATGGTGTTTGTTTGTCCCTTTCCCTGTGTGGAAGTACAGGTTTGCTCCTATTTCCTTACAGAAAGCGATAGCCAGTACAAACACATCTGTGTCAGGACTGCTGATCACAACATGTAAGCTATACTGTGAGGCATGTTCACAGTGAAGCAACAGCAGGGTGTCTGCCTCCTCCTGTATTGAGAACAGTGTGAGCAGTGGTAAAACCTCAAGTTCTGTGCCACTGCTTTTGACTCTGATCACATGACACTCAGACCCATGTCCAACAATCAAAGTGATGTCTTGAATTTGGTTTTTCCTGGACTTGGACCATGTCTCAAAAAGAAACTGTTGTAGGTTTTCTTTGTTTTGGCCACAAGCCAAGAACTTGGACCAAAGTCTTCTGGTCAGCTGAATATATTGTTGTCAACTGCGCAATGTGCAATATTCGAAAACACCACTTGAAGGGTTATGTGCAATATATATTTATACCAAATGATGCCATGTCCAGGTGGAAACTGCTGCCAATGTCACTCAATGTTTGTTGCTGTCCTGTTGTTTACTTTGCCCACTGTATGTTGTATGTATCGTCTCTGTTGCACTTGAAGCATGAAAGTACCATGCCCAAGACAAGTTTCCCCTCGGGGACAATAAAGTATAATCAATCAATCAATCAATCAATCAATCAACTGACATCCTTTTGTTGCTCGTCGACCTCGTTCTGCATTCTTTATACTCAGTGTTTTGTAGGTGTCAGGGACAAAATGCACCACTTTAGATTTACTCACTTTGGCTGCATTGATCAGGTACATTAGTGCACTGTTGGCAAATCTTCCAAATGTATCTTGGGGTTTCATAGCCTGTACTAGTGCCATTGCATCCCACACCCAGGTTGAGCCATCAGGGATTTCTACGGTGGCTGGTGGATTTACTGATCCTTCTAGAAAGTGCATTAATTTGGCTTTGTTTTCACAAGAGAGCCATCTATGTTCGCAATTGCTGCAGGAAAGGGTCCCAGACTATAGACCAGCATTTCCCCTATGTCTATCTTCCTCACTGTTCCCACAACAATAGTAAAAGTAGTAAAGCTTCCAAAGTTATAGCCTAGTTTATTTAAAACTCTCCTAATCTGTTTACCAAGGTAACCCCAGATGCTCAGCCCTGGACTGCACTGCACATCTTCTGGACCTGACCTGGCAGGGCTGACCCTGACCCATTGATGCCTTGTTCATATCTTGTTCATGTCATATCTTAGCTTGTTTATATCATATTGTTAATAATGTCCATGTCATATCTTAGCTTGTTTATATCATCTTGTTCTTATAAATAACTTATATTGCTATAAAAAACCTGCAGCCTCCTGTAGGCCTACTGATTTTTCCCTTCTCTTGTGGGCTCTTTCAATGTTTCGTATGTTGGCATACTGCATATACATTAGGGATGCAACCTCAGCAAATATGTTCAAGTCAAGACTAAAAACCCATCTTTTTAATATTGCCTTTAAATGACTAAATAATTAAATTAAGATTATAAAAACCCATGCTTTTAATATTGCATTTAAGTTACAAAATAATTAAATTAAGATTATATAATGATTAAAGCACTTTGAGCTGCAACGTTTGCAGGAAAAGCGCTATACAAATAAAGTTATTATTATTATTATTATTATTATTATTATTATTATATAGCATTGTCTATGGTAGCCAATATTACCGTAGCAGGCACATCTGGAATGTAACTGTCTACTAGGTTATATTTTTTTACAGCCCTTTCTGCAATTTGGCTTTCTGCAGTGTGAAGATTCACCCACTGTAGAGAACAATGTACAAATTTGGTCCAACTTGCATCTGAAAATGCAATAATATTGTCCGTTCGGTTTGTTAAATGCATACAACACTCCATAATTCATCACATCTCGTTATTTTCCCGTGGTTGCTAGGGTTAACATCCAGTCAGTTGCTAGGGTTAACAGCCAGTGTTTACATTTCGGGGTCCTAATGAAGCCGTACTCGAATTCTGATTGGTTTATCAACTAGAGCGACCAGCGATGTCCCTGAGCAGACAGAGGATTAAAAAACTAGTTTGTGAAAATCTCAGACATAAATACAGCTGCCAACAAATTGTTATAGACTAAAGATAATTACTTAATATCGTATGTAAGAGATTGTTTACTCTGTAGATGGAAAAAGATAAACTTCGCGATAAACGCGTTCGGCCCACCACCTAATACCACCAACATCAAAGATGTCAACTAGTAGGAAGATAACACGTCCTAATGCACTGCCAGTTTACATTAGGGATGCAACCTCAGCAAATATTTTCAAGTCAGGACTAAAAACCCATCTTTTTAGTATTGCCTTTAAATGACTGTATTAGTTTCCTAAATTTATATTTTAATGTTAGTTGATGAATCTATATATTTGTATATATTGTATGTATGTGTATATGTATTTACTTGTTTAAATGGTATAGTCATTCTTATATTATTTAGTTATTTTGTTAAAGCACTTATTATTAATTTCTTACCATGCTGGACGTTGCTGATACAGTCCAGATATCTCAGGCCATTTTCATCATATAAATACTGTCCTCGGGCTCTGACTATCTTCACAGGGTCGTCTGAATAGAAGAGTCTGCAAGACCCCCTGCAGGACAGACACACATGCACGACCCGTCCACTACCAGACTGCAGGATAGACAAACTTGGGGTGCGTTCGTAAAATCGCTCTGGAAATTTGATCAGCACTCATGGAATGCCTCTTGTTCAATCAAACTACTTGGTCCCTATATGACGTTGAACCCAGTGTGCGCTCCGGCGCTCTCAGAGCGAATTTACGAACGCAGCCATAGACTGGAAATATGCAACGGAAAAAAAAACTAATACAGTAAAAGTAACATGGCAGGTTTTATAGCCATCTTCCAAAGTCCATGTACTGTATTGCAAAGCAGTCCTGTGTACGTACCCGATCAATTTATTTCTCATTGCAAGGGTCTGTTCTTTGCTGAATTTCTCCAGATCCATACCGACAACTTTTCTCTTGCTTGTTTAATTAAAGTAAATGTTAATCCACTTTACCAGATATAGTCCCTGCAACCTCTGTGTGTACTCTGGTCTGGTGATCTGCTTCCAACTTTCATAAAACCATAATGTCATATAATATCATGTGCATTATAAGCGACTGCGCATGCGTGCGTCCGTGTGAGTGTCGGTCTCTGGTTACAAGGAAGATACTGACATGTCTGTGGATTCGCCATGCAAACATTTTACAATAAACATTCTATTCTTTTCGAGCAGATCTACAGTGCATCCTCGGGCAAAGCCACAGTACAGCTACTACCATGAACATCGCACAACGTGAATCTCGTGAACTACACTACCCAGAGTTCAACATCTGTTATTTTGATAACCCTCGCGAGACTTGTCAAAAATAAACCTGGATTTTCCTTTAGCGACGTTGATAGAATACCCCCCACGATAAGCAACAAAGGCTCATAAAAAAAATGTTGTCCAAATTATGACAACACCACGGTGAATGTGTTTAGTTTTCAACAATATAGACAAACTAATTCACTTTACACAACAACATTAACTAACTTTTTTCAATACTAATTATGTTTCACGTTTTTTAGTTGTTTACTGAATGTTTAGAGTTAACATGCACAGACTGTAATTCATGGGGATTTCAGTGAAAGTATTTGGACGTTAAGATCACCCTTATATATATATATATATATATATATATATATATACATAAACTGTGAATCACCCCTTCATACTGGACTCTTCCAGGGTATGAATGAATGAATGAATGGTCTTTATTGTCATTGCTACAGTACAGGTACCAAACAACGAAATTTAGGAGGGGTGGCTCCCCTGGTGTTAGGAAAGGGAAAGAAAAAAAAAATCACAAGAAGGGAAGGAGCTGGTTTACATAAATAAAGGCTATGTACACTATCCACTATACTATACTGTACAGATAGACGACTAGGGTTGTCATATTGCACAGTAGTGTTATTTCACATTTATTTAAAGTGTCGCAGTTTGCAGGCTTGAAATGTATATAAACTGTGATCAGACACTGCTTCATACTGGACTCTTCCAGGGTATAACATAAACTGTGAACTCCCCTTTATAATGGTCTCTTCCAGGGTATATAAACTGCGATCAGACACCCCTTCATAGTGGACTCTTCCAGGGTATATATACATACTGTATATCTCATGTCACCCCTCCTCCTTCGCACCCTTCACTGGCTCCCGATAGCAGCTCGCATCAGGTTCAAGACCCTGGTGCTTGCCTACCAGGCAGCTAAAGGGACAGCCCCTGCATACCTGCAGGCAATGGTCACCCCCCAAAACACCCCCCACTTCTACGCCAACATGGCAGTCATGCTGCTCGATCACGTCTCTTCACTACACTGGCTCCCCGCTGGTGGAATGAGCTGCCCACGGCTGTCAGAACTGCAGAGTCACTACCCATCTTCCACTGGAGACTGAAGACCTCCATCTCTTCAGGCTACACCTTAACTGCTCCTCCTGAGACACCTGCTTGGCCTCCTAAAACTCTACTGCCCCCTTGTACTGTCTCTTCAGTGCCCCCCTTGTACTGTCTTTCCAGTGTCTATAATTATGAAAAAATTAAATAAAAATCACAACGACTGCCAGTGGCCCCTGGCCTGAGCTAGATTACGCCTCCTGCTAGAACTGGTGAATTGATTATTCACTTCCTTAGTGAAATGTATTGATTGTAAGTCGCTTTGGAATAAGGCGTCTGCTAAATGCCAACATTTTTAATGTGAACACCCCTTCATAGTGGACTCTTCCAGGGTATACATATATATATATGTTACGGTACATGTGGGGAACACGGTACATGTGGGAAAACTAGGGTTAGGGTTAGGTGCTAGGGTGCTACGGTTAAGGTTAGGTTTAGGGTTAGGGGTAGGGTTAGGGTTAGGGATAGGATTAGGGTTAGGGTTAGACATGCCAGCATGTACCAAATCGACGTAGCACCTAACCCTAACCCTAGTTTTCCCACATGTACCGTATTCCCACATGTACCTTAACATATACATATATATATACATATATAAACTGTGAACACCCCTCCATAGTGGACTCTTCCAGGGTATATACACTGTGATCAGACACCCCTCCATAGTGGACTCTTCCAGGGTATATACACTGTGATCAGACACCCCTCCATAGTGGACTCTTCCAGGGTATAAACTGTGATCAGACACCCCTCCATAGTGGACTCTTCCAGGGTATATAAACTGTGATCAGACACCCCTCCACAGTGGACTCTTCCAGGGTATATAAACTGTGATCACACACCCCTCCACAGTGGACTCTTCCAGGGTATATACACTGTGATCAGACACCCCTCCACAGTGGACTCTTCCGGGGTATATAAGCGGCGCGAGGCCGGACTCTGTCCCGTGCGTCGCTGTCGGTTGCTAAGGAGACACGGTGAGCAGGTAAACCATCTCGTAGCTGAACTATGCAGCGATAATAATCATGTTTTCATATCTCATATGTCGCTCGTATAGACAGCCGAGGCACATTGACCAAACTGTAACTGTGATTTCAGAGACTTAAGACACGGTAGGAGTGCAAGCGACGACTTAAAGCCTTTTTCTTTGTACATGGATAACATGACAACAAGATGGTTAGCTAGCAGCTAGCTACTACTACTTGCCTGTATCATAGCAGTCATGGTTGTAACGGAGTGTAGCAGGTAAGGTAATATTAATAATGTCTCAGCTAAGATGACCAGGTAACTGGACAGGACTGTCCACAACTGTCCAGCTTGACAACAGAAAATATCCCAGAGATATCCCTCACTGAAGCTTTGCAGGAGGCTGATGTTGATGAGCTATACGATCATGACTAAGTTATCCAACAACATGTTGACTAATGGTCCCAGACCACAGCTTATAACATGCTTATAACATCACATGTGATGGTTAACTAGCTAACTAGCTGCGAAGATGATGGGGGATTACTTTGTCCAGGCGACGATAGCACAGTCTTCCTGTCTGTTTTACATATCTGGAACTTTTGTGTGTTTGATTGACACTTACAGCCACTTACTATACTCTGAAGCTATGGTTTTCTTGAAAGAAAGCTTTGTGGAAAACTTCCATGCATGTTGATTCATATGAGAATCATTCTGGTCAATTGATCTGCAGTGGTTGAATGAGAAGAATATATTGGCTTGGCTTGGCTTATAACTCTTCACCAAGACGAAGTTGCCTCTGATGGTTTCAGTGTCTAGTGACATGGCCCTGTCCTTTGAACCATATTCAGGGTACTTTCCTGAGTGTTCGTGTAGTCTTGGCTCATCCTGCCACATGGAAAGGGCCCAGACAGCCATAACAAGCCACTGCCAGGCCCTAACCCTAACCCAGGGAGGAGGAGAGGAACAGGGACTCTAACTCTAAGTTCTCTAGTCCCCACAGACCATGACCACCACAGTTCTTTGTCATCTGGAGTGGAGAGAGATGGCCACATGAGAAGTTGAAAGCTGGTTGCTGTGTGTCGTTCTATCGAGAGAGGCTCCCTTTGAGTTCAGTTTCATTGTGAAGTGCACACACACACACACTCTCTCACACACACACACACACACACACACACACACACACACACACACTCACACACACACACACACACACACACACACACACACACACACACACACAGCACAGAACCTGTCCGTACCTGGCAGTGCAAAGGTTGGAAGTTAGTCGTTGGAGTGTTGTGTGAGTCTGGCACTAGACCACGTCCGGCCCCACAGGGTGTGTCTGGTTTCACTAACTATTGGATCTGTTGAAAAAGCTGACTGACTGACTCTGTGGTATTTGACTCTGTGGTATTTGCATGCAAAAAAGAAAAAAAAGATTTGTGCATAGTAGTGACTGAGGAATGTGTGTCAGTGTACTCAAGAACTGGCACACAACTGTGTCTCACTGGCCTCTGGTGCTGCTGAGTGGTGCTCAGGACCGAGTGTGATGTGTGTTCAGGTCCAGTGTGTTCAGGTCCAGTGTGATGTGTGTTCTATAGTTCCATAGTTCCATAGCTCTCAGGCCCATATGTGTTGTTTTCTGTGTCCTGGTGATGTTTATAAAGCTTCCTCCCGAGCCCTGCTGTCCTGCACTCTCTCTTCCCTCTTTTGTCTCCCTCCCACACAGCCACCATGGCATGCCTGGCCTTCAGCCCCTCTCTCCCCCCTCTTCCATCCTCCATTTTACTCACTTCTCACTACCTACCTACCCCCCTCTTCCTCTCTCTCTCTCTCTCCCTCCCCCTCTCTCCATTCTCCTCTCTTCACGGCTCTCTTTCAAAGGGCCAGAGTCTTATCGCTCCTTGGTTTCTATTGTAGCCACTGCTGCTATAATAAACGTGCTGTATTATTCTCCCCCCCTCCCCCCCGAATCTTCCGTCTTCCTTCTGGCGTGTGTTCTTGCGCTGCACATGGTGCTACTTAGGAGTGTTATGATTTCTAGGCCCTTACAAAACAAATAGTTACTGCTCTGCATCACATGCAACAACTAGATGAAACATGATTGTAGGGTCTTTTTTGTTGTTGTTCTTCCTTTGGTTAGCCCAAAGCAACGTTTTCAGCAGAGTGATGTTGGTTGGTGTCCTCAACTTGCCTTTAGCCAGTTGTGAGAGTGTGACACGTGTGTGTGTGTGTGTGTGTGTTACTTAGAAACCCGTAGACAGTGTTGCCAGATGGGGCGAGTTCCCGCCTAATGGACTACTTTTAATCACACTGGGCCGGGAAAAAAGCTGGTGGTTTATTGGGTGGATTTAGCGTTTTTTAGACTGTGGTTAGGCTGGAAAATGTCAATCCCATCTGGCAACCCTGTCTGTAACGTGTGAGAGGCTGCAGTGTTTCCCCAGGCCTGTGTCACATACTGTAACAGTCATCTGGATCAGTCAGCAGATCAACACTCTCCTTCCTCCTTTTTGACTGTTTTTCTTTTTTGTTCGCACAGAAACGGTGTAAACATGGCAACGGAGTTGCCAAACGGGCACTTTTTTTTTTACTGCAATCTGCGTCAATGAGTTTCCAGTCATTGTATCTGTATTTAACACGTGTTTAAGTGTCGGGTCATGAGAACATCCAGATGTTCGTTGTTCAAAGTGTATGATGAGCCTATTGCAACGTTCCGACTAACACTTCACTGGGATTTCTTTTCAAATAAGAGAGATTTACCGATGGAATTTTCCTGTGTTTAGAAACGGACTGTACTTATATAGTGCCTTATTCCAAAGCCCTTTACAATGGCCTCTCATTCACACATTCACACACCAACGGCGGCAAGCTACCATGCAAGGAGCCGGCCTGCTCATTGGGAGCAATTTGGGGTTCAATGTCTTGCCCGACCTTGCGATCACTAGACGCCAGCTCCACCTCTTATGTCTCTCCCTTTTTTATCTTTAGATGATGATGATGATGAAGATGGCCGTGTCTCAGTGAGAGCAGCAGGGGTCAGGCTGGCTGGTGGAGGTGCGGAGGGGGACGCCACATACCTTGCCAGGAGTCTGACGGACAAACACCCCCATCCCCTCCCTCCCTCCCCCCCTCCCCTCCTCCCTGAGTCGCCATGGTGACGCTCATCACAGAGCAGCTCCGTAAACAGAGTCTGGAGGAAGCCCCGTACCGCAGGGCCTTCTCTCTCAACCTGGTGAGGATGGCTCATAGACACACACACACACACACACACACATATACACACACACACATATACACACACTCACACACACACACACACACACACACACACATATACATACATACATACATACACAGACAGAGTAGACACACACACACACACAGAGGCAGAGTATACACGCACACACACGCACACTTTGTTTCTATCTAGGTCTTCACATTGTCAGCAATTTCTTTTTTGAAATGTTGTGGCTGTAGTGAGAATTGCCCAATTTTATTAAATTATAAATAAATAAAAATCACCTTTTAATCTTTGAATTGTCTGATGTTCACAGCCGTTGCCTGAGGTGGGGGCCCGTCCCCCAGGGTGCTGGAGCGGCTACGGGTTCACCCCAGGTAAGCCTCCCTTCATCAGAGAAGAGGTCCTGTAGTGGAAAATTCCTACTTGTGTTTTTATCAGAAATGGCCTGATGGGAGTGTCCATGTCACTATGTAACACTTGTGCAATTGTGAAAGTCATCAGATCAATCCAGACCATCTAGGCTTTGCAAGACTCTAGATTATTGATCTCATTGTTACATTAAGAATAAATCGCTTAAGGCCAATGCACACGGCGTGCGATTTTGTCGCACGACAACATTCGATTCTCAATTCACACCAATGAATGAATGAATGTGAATTGAGAATCGAATGTTGTCGTGCGACAATATCGCATCGCACGCCGTGTGCATTGTCTCATTCAAAACAATGGAATCGGATTCGGCGGTGCGACAAAATCGCACGCCGTGTGCATTGGCCTATAGGCTTCTAATAAATGATCCTGTGTTTACCTGCAAATAAGGGAGGAACACCTACAGTTCTCAGGCTTTCACACTGCCATGGAACCTCAGAACCTTGACTTTTGATGACTGTTTTGATCACTAATGATTAGAATTTAGATGAAATTACATTTTGTCTCCTTCCTTCTTGCTGGTCTTTGCAGTCTAGAATATGACACACCCACTGACGACGTCACTGTTCTACGTTTTTGGTTCCTGAACCACTATTTTCTGGTTCCCGCTGCGAACCAACTTTTCAGGCTCCGAACCATTTTTTTTCCGGTCGGAACGCGCCGGCCGGTTCCAGACTTGGTTAGCAAACGCGAACCGGAACGGTTCCTTGGCGGTGTGAAAGCCCTACGGATGATGTCAGCGTCATGTCAATAGGAACCGGACACAGTGCCTAGCATGTAACATGTAAGGTGTAACATGTGTCATGTTCGTCTCCACAGAGAGCAGTTGGACCGTGTTCCCTCCTGCTAAGCCCCGCCTCCTCCAGGCCGCCCCCCCCTCCCCCCTCCTCCTTCCCCGGGAGGTCTCCCCACCCCCTCCCCCCAGCCCCCCTGTGACAGCCCTGGCCCCCCAGCACGGCTCCCCCCCGCCCCCCCCTCCTCCCCCCAAACGCCACTGCCGCTCCCTGTCTGTCCCAGAGGACCTGTCTCATTGCTGCCCCCCCCCCTGGCGGCCCGGCGCCTCCAAGGTCTGGACCCCCGTCAAACGCCGCTGCCACAGCGGAGGAGGCCCCCCCCTCCCCTCCTCCTCCTTCCCCTCCTCCTCCTCCTCCAGCCCCACCTCCTTCTGCAGCCTTGCCCTGTCCCCTGACTCCTCCCTGCTGCCCTGGGGCCTCCCCTGGGAGCCCCGGGGGGGGGGCCGCACCCACCTCCTCCTGGGCCCCCCCCACACCTCCTTCTCCTCCTCCCCCCCCTCGTTGCTGCATCGCCGATACTCCCCCTCCCCCTCTCCCCCTGCCCTGACCCCCCCCCTCCTGACCCCGGGAGCCCTGGAGTCCCCCCCCTTCCCCTCCTCCTCGGCTTGCAGCACCCCGTCCTCCTCCCGTCGCGCCTCCTCCCGCCCCCCTCCCCCGCCCCGCTCCCGCTCCCAGCCCTGCGACCTCCTCCTCCGCAAGCCTAACCCCGGCCTGAAGAGACGCCACGACGCTGTGGACCCCCCCCTGCCCTGCCCCCGGCCCGGCCTCGACTTCAGCAAGATGATTCAGGTGAGCCCACCCCTGACATGTCCCACCGCCTCTAACGCCTTGAGCCTAATTTATACTTCTGCGTCGAATTTACGCGCATCTACGCCGTTGATTTTACGCAGAAGTATACATTTGGCTTTAAGCCTGGTACACACACAAAGATAATCTGGCCTATTTTGGCCCGATTTCCCCGACCAAGAACAGCAAACGCCCGATTATCGGATGGCTCTAAAGATTATCCTGCAAGATTATCCTGTGGTGTGAGGTGTGTTAAGAGTCAATTTCTCCCGACAATCTGCTCGGAAGATTGTCGGGGCCGACGATCGTGTTCAATATTAAACTTGTTTAAAATAATAATAAATAATAACAAAAAATATTAAACGTGTTCAATATTTACGATCGAAAGTCCTTGTGTGTGGGCAAAATGGACAACTCCCGAGTCCGATTGTGACGTGGAATGGAATGTAGCCAATCAAGAAGTGAGCTGACTGACGCGTCTTCTTCTTTTCGTTCTTCGGCACTTTATTTGTCCTGTTGCACATGGCTGCCTCGTCCAGGTCAGTCAGAGTAGTACTACTCTGATCACGCGAGATTTCTGGCTTGGTGGACGAGACTCTAGACTGTCGTAGGACAGATCTTTGTATGTGGTGTGCTGTATTGGGAATATCGGAGCACTCAGCACACCACACACAATACGATCAAAACTGTTCGATCCATGATTTTTTATGTGTGGGGTCACTCTCAGATAAAAAATCTGTTAAGATTTAGAATGTCTTTATGTGTGTACCTTTAGTCTTTGGATAAAAAAGCATCAGCTAAACCAGTGGTTCTCAAACCTCTCCTCGGGGACCCCCAGCCCTCTCCTCTGGGACCCCCAGCCTCTCCTCGGGGACCCCCAGCCCTCTCCTCTGGGACCCCCAGCCTCTCCTCGGGGACCCCCAGCCTCTCCTCGGGGACCCCCAGCCTCTCCTCGGGGACCCCCAGCCTCTCCTCTGTGACCCCCAGCCTCTCCACATATTTGACCTGTCCCACCACCAGCACACCTGATTCAACTAATCAAGTACTGCATCAGGTCTCAACCAGGTCTCGGGGTGGTAAAAGGGTAGCAGCCCCTCGGCCCCGAGCCTGGTGGAGTGGAGAGGAAAACAACTACCCATACGCCGAAGAAGAAGTACAAAGCAATTAGGATTAGGTGAGCTGGTGGTGGAACAGATCAGATGTTGTGGAGTGTCTGGGGGTCCCCGAGGAGAGGGCTGGGGGTCTCAGAGGAGAGGGCTGGGGGTCCCAGAGGAGAGGCTGGGGGTCCCCGAGGAGAGGGCTGGGGGTCCCCGAGGAGAGGCTGGGTGTCCCCGAGGAGAGGGCTGGGGGTCCCCGAGGAGAGGGCTGGGGGTCCCCGAGGAGAGTGCTGGGGGTCCCCGAGGAGAGGGCTGGGGGTCCCCGAGGAGAGGGCTGGGGGTCCCAGAGGAGAGGCTGG
Source organism: Nansenia antarctica (assembly GCF_963989245.1). NCBI lineage: Eukaryota > Metazoa > Chordata > Actinopteri > Argentiniformes > Microstomatidae > Nansenia > Nansenia antarctica. The sequence continues at coordinate 38,315,878 of NC_137677.1, read as the reverse complement.
GTGTCCCCGAGGAGAGGGCTGGGGGTCCCCGAGGAGAGGGCTGGGTGTCCCCGAGGAGAGGGCTGGGTGTCCCCGAGGAGAGGGCTGGGGGTCCCCGAGGAGAGGGCTGGGGATCCCAGAGGAGAGGCTGGGGGTCCCCGAGGAGAGGCTGGGTGTCCCCGAGGAGAGGGCTGGGGGTCCCAGAGGAGAGGCTGGGGGTCCCCGAGGAGAGGGCTGGGGGTCCCAGAGGAGAGGCTGGGGGTCCCAGAGGAGAGGCTGGGGGTCCCCGAGGAGAGGGCTGGGGGTCCCAGAGGAGAGGCTGGGGGTCCCCGAGGAGAGGGCTGGGGGTCCCAGAGGAGAGGTTTGAGAACCACTGGCCTAAATCACACAAACACACACACGCCTTTTCTGCTCCACTATTCAACGATCCCCCCCACTCACAGACCAGTGTGTTTATGTTGGGATCATTAGCCTTGAGAAGTGGGGCCTCCCTCCCCCCTGCCTCTCTCCCTCCCTTCCCCCTGCCTCTCTCCCTCCCTCCCCCCTGCCTCTCTCCCTGCCTCCCTCCCTGCCTCTCTCCCTCCCTCCCCCTGCCTCCCTCCCCCTGCCTCTCTCCCTCCCTCCCTCCCTGCCTCTCTCCCTTCCTCCCCCCTGCCTCTCTCCCTCCCTCCCTCCTGCCTCTCTCCCTCCCTCCCCCCTGCCTCTCAGCCTCTCTCCCTGCCTTACTCCTGCCTCTCTCGCTCCCTCCCCACTGCCTCTCTGCCTGCCTGCCTCCCTCCCTCCCTCCCTCCCCCCTGCAGTCCTCTGAGTTAGGACTAGCTCTCACATTCCTGTCGTAGCCAGACTGGATGATGGGGGGGGGGGGGTTAGGGGGAGGGGGGGTTCTGGCCTGGGCCCGGGTGGGTGTGGTGGTGTTGGTCCTGGCTGGGGAACATGACTCCCCCTTCCCCTCCCTCCTGACCCGGTTGTGTTCTTTGGGTTGACCCCTGCATTCTTAGTGTGTCCTGTCCACGTCGCTGCCCCCCCCCCTCACTACTTCCTGCTCTGGGGAGTGATGTCATCATCACTTCTCCTTTCTGTGGTGTTGGTTTTTTTCCTCTCTCTCACCCCTGTTTTATTTTTTTATGGCCTTGTCTGGAGAGGGGGGGGGGGGGGCTGGGGTGGGGTGGAGCTGCTGGGTTTGTAGCTGTAGCTGTGTCTTGTGTCATGATGTTTTTAAGATGGTGGGTTGTTTTTATTTTATTTTATTTTATTTGTATTTATATATATAAATGGCTTCCCTTCTAGAACGAGCACAGAGAGGTTTTTAGTTGGTCGGAGAAGGATCCCTGGGAACAATGGTCAAATAGGCCGTGTGTTCACACACACACAGAATCAGACACATTTGCACATGATTTGCATAGACCGGTTTCATTTGTGGAGATGCGTACACACGAGCGTTTTGTGCTCGAAGCCGTTTCCCCTGGGAATCTGTAATGAATAGCCACTGAAAAACTGTGATGTTGCCAAGTTTGAGGTCTACCGGTACGGCACGGTACTGGCAGGCGCCAGACCAGACTCGTGGACTGAAGATATTATTAAAGCGTACGCGCCTGTCGATCACGTGTCGCATCTAGTCTGGTCTGGCGCCTGCGCCGTCCGTTGTTCTTCCTGCAACACCGACACACAGATCCAGGATCCAGCAGCGTCGTCGCTGTCGCGCAAACAAACCCGGCGAATTTGTTTACTTGCCCCGGGCAACCGTTAATGTGGAACCCTGAATATTGTGTCCGTGGTGATTGTTGTTGTTGTTGTTGGTGACGTGTGTTCTTCTCTCCCCTCTCCTGTGTGTAGATCGTCAGCAGGGAGGCAGGGGGGGGGTGCCTGGGGCCTGGGTTGTGGGACGTCCACGGACCCCTCTCCCCTGCAGACTTCCTGGGAAGGACTAGTATCGGGCCTCTGAGTGAGAGTGAAGAAGAAGAGGAGGAGGAGGAGGAGGAGGAGAGGATGGGGTGCGTGGGAGAGGCAGGACTGCAGAGTGTGTTTGAGAGAGACTGCATAGAACTGGACTTGAACCTCATCGAGGAGAACTGAGGAGATTGTTTCCCTGGTGCTGCTCTCTCTGTGTGACTGATCTGCACCTACGGCCTACACACACACACACACACACACACGCACACCCCTGGCCTCCATATCCACACACACACACACACACACCCCTGGCCTACACACACCCCTGGCCTCCATATCCACACACACACACACACACACACACCCCTGGCCTCCATATCCACACACACACACACACACACCCCTGGCCTACACACACCCCTGGCCTCCATATCCACACACACACACACACATCCCTGGCCTCCATATCCACACACACACACCCCTGGCCTCCATATACACACACACATACCCCCGGCCTTCATATCCACACACACACACACACATCCCTGGCCTCCATATCCACACACACACACACACACCCCTGGCCTCCATATCCACACACACATACCCCTGGCCTCCATATCCACACACACATACCCCCGGCCTTCATATCCACACACACACACACACCCCTGGCCTCCATATCCCCCCCCCCCCCCCGGCAGAGTCCTCAGGAACCTGCCCCCCCACCACCCCTGTAGAGGAGTAAGGACCATCCATATTACCACTATTGTAAAGTGAACGCTAGAGCGATTTCCCCAGCTTGTATTATTCAGCATTTCAGGACATTTTCATGTCATTTTTGCCTGTTCATATTTCCTCTGTGGGTAATTGTGTATCTACACGCAAAGGCCTAAATCAGAGAAGACCTATGCAGGAGATCTAAAGGTACATGCTAGCCTCTTAACCATGAGGGTTTGGATGTACTGAACTGTACTGTTCTCCTAAGACGGTGAGTGCAAATGTGAGGCAGTCAGGGAGCTATGTGCACACACACACACACACTCACACACACACTCCTGTCAGCAGAGCTACATTCCAGAACATGATGCCTAGTCCCTAGAGCCTCCGACATGTAACACAAGCACACCTTCTGCACACACACACACACACCTTCTGCACACACACACACACACACACACACCTTCTGCACACACACACACACACACATACCTGCTGCGCACACACACACACACACACACACATACCTGCTGCACACACACACAGCTGCTACACTCACACACACCTGTTGCGCACACACACATACAGCTGCTACACACACACACACACCTGCTCTAACGGACGTTCTTCTGTCATGTAGATCACCCTCCTCCACCAGTAAAGGGACACTCTCATGGACCCAAGTGCTTTCCTCACCGCTGGCTAACTGATCATTTTATTACTACTGTGTGTCTCCTCTCTGCTGCCACACACGTCTCCTAGGGGGAGGGATGTATCCGCTGTTAGGATAATAAATGCATTCATCGCCAAGACCAGTTATCAATTCGTTGGATGACATTGATATGAAATGTTGATCATGCCTTAAAGAAAGTATAAGACAGAGATGTTGCTGTTCTGTTGTGTTTGTTGTGTTTCACATGGAGGTGTTTCCTCTCCGTTCTCTCTGCTTCAGCCTCCGCTAACCAACGGGTCTCACTTGCACTGTAATAAGGTTTGGAATAATTGAATCGATGCTGCAGTCGGATCCTATAGGGCACAACAATGTAATGATGTACTGTATAGTGGTGATATTGAAAGTGTGTGTGTGTGTGTGTGTGTGTGAGAGAGAGAGAGAATGTGAGAGATGAAACCAATAGTAATGCAGGGGGTTGGTGGCCTTTCCAAGATGATTTCTTTTGTATGTTTTCAGATGGAAATTTCCTCTTACACAATTTGTGTGCAAATAAAGTTTATTAGAGAATAATTTTTCAAAAAAACACGACACTTGTCCTGTCTTTTATTCAATGAGAAGTGATTTCTCAAGGGGTTATGGTTTGAAGGCGTAAACAAAGAAGATTACGGTCATTAGTAACTTGTGTTAAGTTAAGGGGAGTGAATGTCAAGTTGAATAGAAGAAACAATTTGCTCAAGTCAAAGATACTCCCATTCTGTTGAAAGTCTGTCAAACAGTACCGGTATATGGTTGAATGTAGCGCCACCACGTGGTTCATATCATTCTCAACACTTTGAGTAGAGTTTTGAATTTATTTGAGCTGATATGACTCCGATTACACAGGGATTTATTATGGAGGTAGTGGTGTGTGAATGTGTGTGTGTGAATGAGACGCAATTGTAAAGCGCTTTGGAATAAGGCGCTATATAAGTGCAGTCCCTTTACCATTCCATTTACACACACACACACCTTGTGACCTATACACATTTACATTTACAATACAATACATGCACTGTCTGTCCTGTGTTGTCCTTTTTTGCATTTGTTTTTGTTCATGTATACATGTGAAAAAAGCATAAACACACCTACTGTAATGCCAAAACAAATTCCTATATGTGTCAAGCATAATGGCAATAAACGTTATCTGAATCTGAATCTGAATCTGAATCTGAACACACTGATCTACATAGCCTAAGCACTTTGAGCTGCAACGTTTGCAGGAAAAGTGCTATACAAATCAACTTTATTATTATTAATATGGGTTTGCTGACCTCTATACAAAATGGACCCTGGCTATGGTCTGTGATGTAACAATGACCAAAGTTAGAATTCTTCTAAAACATTGCCCACATCACATCCAGTCATTAAGGATGTCACCATGTGATGACATAACAATGTAGAACATGCAGCTGGGGTTCTAGAATCCAGCTGCAGTACACATGCCGTTCATTTACCTGCCATTCCTCTGTGAAGAGCTAGATAGATAGATTAGTTATTCGTTCTTCTCACAGTTTTTCTCCAACTCTCGCTATCCGAAAGTCACCAGACAATGAATCCTAGTGCGCCTATTCAACCGACGGCCTCCTTGTATGTAGGAGATCTCCACATGGACACCACTGAAGGAATGCTATGTGAGAAATTCAGCCCTTCTGGACCGATCACCTCTATAAGAGTGTGCAGGGACATGAGGACACGCCGGTCTCTCGGGTACGCTTTCGTCAACTTCCAACAGCGAGCTGACGCCGAGCGCGCCTTGGACACCATGAACTTCGACGACGTCAACGGGAGACCCATGCGCATCATGTGGTGTCAGCGTGACCCCTCTAGAAGGAACAGTGGAGTCGGCAACATCTTCATCAAGAATTTAGCGAAGGCTTTCGACAGCAAGGACCTCTACGACACGTTCTCCGAGTTCGGGGACATCCTTTCCTGCAAGGTAGCGTCTGACGAGAACGGCTTCTCTAAACGCTTCGGCTTCGTCCAGTATAACACCCAGGAGGCCGCAGAGAGAGCTATCGAGAGACTCGACGGCACGTTGTTGAACGACCAAAAAGTGTTTGTCGGACACTGGAAGTCTTGCAAAGAGCGAGAGTTCACTAACGTGTACGTCAAGAACTTTGGGGAGGATATGGACGACCGACGCCTGAAGGAGAGGCTTGAGAGATTCGGACCGGCCCTGAGCGTCCGGGTCATGACTGATGGCGCTGGTAGATCCGTGGGTTTTGGATTCGTCAACTTCGAGAGGCACGAGAACGCCAAGAGGGCCGTCGAGGAGATGAACGGCCAGGAGATAAACGGGAGGCGGGTCTACGTGGGCCGGGCCCAGAAGAGAGGAGAGCGCCAGGCTGTCCTGAAGAGCCAGTTTGAGAAACTGAACCAGGGCCACAGGACCACATACCAGGTGTGTGTTTATGAAGGAAAAAATGTGACAGCTGCTGGTGAAAAGTAGTCAAAGCAACCAGTAGGCAAAGTCATTTTTCAGTTTTTTTTTTTAACATGTGCTTAAACTACAGATTGTACGCTTTCGAATGATGTGTCATACAATCACAATCCAGAGAAAAAGCTGTTTAAAGAGTTGGTTGTTTTTCACACCTTCACACAGCCAGCTAATGGGCGGTAACACAACCACTCCCCCTCTAGATTGGCAGCTGTCAATATCTGTCAGTGTTAGTCACTGGGTGAGATAGCTACAGCTAACATTATTATGTGTATAAGAAAAAGAAGCTGATAGTCTCGGTAAACATTGCTGATGTATTTGAGGTATAAAAACATCTCACTAAACATGCTCTCTCTCTACCAGCAGGGTGTCAACCTGTACGTGAAGAACTTGCACGACCGCTTGGACGACGACCAACTGCACAAAGAGTTCTCCCGCTTTGGAACCATCACCAGCGCGAAGGTGATGATGACGGAGGAAGGACGCAGCAAGGGATTCGGCTTCGTGTGCTTCTCCTCCCCCGAGGCGGCCACCAAGGCTGTGACCGAGATGAACGGCCGCATCGTGGCCACCAAGCCCCTGTACGTGGCCCTGGCCCAGAGCAAGGAGGAGCGCCAGGCTCTCAGAACCAACCGGAACATGCCACAGAGGATGGCCAGCGTCTGCGCCGTTCCCGACCCAGACTTCCTACCTAACTTACCCTACCAGGTTGCTCCCCCACCTGGACTCTTCATGGCTTCTCACATTCCACAGACCCAGGACTGTGGAACCGCCCAATACTCCTCAGCTCAGCTGAGACCCACTCATCACCTGGCTACCCTCGAACCTGAGGCGAAACCTCAGCACTTCCAGAACACGCCCGACGACACCACCACGTCTCCATGGGCTACCGGGCCTCAGACCTTCGATGCTATGACCCCCGCCACACCTTCCCAGGTGCCCCGTAGGATGACGTCTCAGCACATAGGTCAGTTTATTTAGTGAAGCATCCCTGCGCATAGCAAGGTTCCCACGGGTCCTTGAAACCCTTGAAAGTTTGTGAGTTTGAGAAAAATAAATCAAGGTCTTAAAAGTTTTTTGAAAATAGACATGGGCCATTGAAAGTGCTTGAATTCCCCTCTCTCTCTCGCTAAAAAATAAATAATATATATTCAAAAATGTTTTACTCAGCTCGTCAACTAGCTCCGTCTCAAACTATGCCGTGTTGGGTCCTTGAATTTGAGGGAATCGAGTCTTGAAAGTCCTTGAAAGGTGCTTGAATGGGATGTTTCAGAAGGTGTGGGGACCCCTGACATAGAGACAAGAGCACTATCCAAACATTTGCCATAAATATCCCTTTGGTTATGCTTATCTTCCCCTCTCAGCTACCGAGGCCTTGAGAAAGCACCCTGCCGTTGCAGATGGTGATCCAGCTATGGCACGGCTGCACGCTGTGCCCCAGAACAAGTCCACAGCTGGTGTACACGACCGCCAGCAGCACACGGCTCCCCAGCTACAAGTCCCCGTGCAGCAGCCTGTTGTCCATGTCCAGGACCAGGACCAGGAGACACTGACTGCCTCCATACTGGCTACAGTTCCCCATGAGGACCAGAAGCAGATGATAGGCGAGTCTATTTGTCTGTTTCTATGGATCCCCATTAGCTGTGACAGTTACTGTAGAATTTCTACCTTCTGAAATGATGGCTATGACTGGTGTTATCAAGCGAAAATGTTCTTTATATACAAATCTGCTGACATACACTTGTGATCACTTTCAATTCAATAAAACAAGCTGTTAGATATTCACTTTCATATTCTGGACGGTACAATTTGCATTTCTCAAAAACAACAAACTGTCGACTTCTGTGAGACGTCTTGTTGCAAGGCATTCTGGAACCTGCAGTTCTGAAACCCATTCTTCTTATCCACCTAATTTTTCTGGTTTTCTGCTCGAAATGACATGCCCACAGTGAATATAGAATATCTCCACAATCACAAGGGCCTTCATAATGATCTTGTTATCAAATGAAAGCTAACACCTGTGGGGTGGCTGTAGAAGTGTCAGAATCAAAATCTATGTTACTGTGTCAGAGCAAATAGAGCTAGAACATTATAAAACATCTCAAATTCAGTCTCCGCCTAAAAAAAAAACAGCTTTTACAGTGAATATCACCTTGGAAACCTGATAACCAAGCCCAAATCATCTAGGAATCAGTACTCCAGGGTCTTATTAGTACTTGTGCCAAAGTCGATGCTAGTAATGTGAGCAAATGCAACTTTGTACCTGTTTTAGTACAGGTATGTTTAGGCGGACACCTATGTTTAGGCCATTTGGAGATATTTTGGCACCATCTTTGACCTTTGACCTTTCTCATGTATCAGATTTTTTTTTTTTATATATTTTTTTTTGGGTTGGCCGACCAATGGTATGGAAATTTGGCGTTGAAACCGGACATGACACATTCTCCAGTTGGAGAAAACTGTATGTGACTTAGGCCGTGTTTACCGTCTCGGGAAAAAAAATGTGGCATCGTATAGCATGCAAAATTGTGAACAAAATGTGATATCGATGAAGAGAATTGATCGAGGTAAACTCTTTATATCACTTCGGATGCCCATCTGGGTCCGTGGATAAGAAGAGGTTTTAACTAATACAACAGAAATGTACTTCTTGTTTTTTAACTACCTTAACGATAACTAATAACTCTTTTAACTGTCAATCAATCATGTAACATATTAATCAATCTCTTTTAACTGTCAATCAATCATGTAACATATTAATCAATCTCTTTTAACTGTCAATCAAACATGTAACATATTAATCAATCTCTTTTAACTGTCAATCGATCAGGTAACCTATAAAGTTACAACAGTTACTGTTACTGATATCTATTCTCCCCTCCCTCCAGGTGAGCATCTCTTCCCATCCATCCTCAGCATGCACCCCAGCATCGCCCCCAAGGTCACGGGCATGCTGCTGGAGATGGACAACCGTGATCTGCTGCGCCTGCTGGCGTCTCCTGAGGCGCTGCGCTACCCGGTGGATGAAGCGGTCGCTGCGCTGGAGGCCCACTGGGCTGAGGAGGCTGCACAGAAAATTGGCCACTTCCCAGAGTTCCAAGCGGCTAACGCATAAAAAAGGAGACCCGGACTATGAAACAATACCGATTCACAGATGAAATAAAATGTTAGCATTGAAAAAAAACGATTACGAAATGAATACATTATTTCATTAGGAAATTAAATTGATGGACTCGGCTGTGTCTAGAAAAGGGTAAACTGGACCGTGACGATAAAAGTAAAAACCCTGGTTGGACTAGTAGATAGACCAACAACAAGGCCTCCTAAGTGGTAACTGGACTGCACTTATACAGCGCCTTTATCCAAAGTGCTTTACAACGGCCTCTCCTTCACCCATTCACACATTCACACACCAACGGCGGCAAGCTACCATGCAAGGTCGCCGGCCCGCTCACTCACTGGGAGCAATTTGGGGTTCAGTGTCTTGCCCAAGGACACTTCGACATGTGCCCAGCCGGGGACTCGAACCGCCGATCTGCCAACCTTGCGATCATTAGACGGCGGCTCTACCTCCTGACTCCTGGTGAATGAACTACTAAACCCCTCAAAAAAAGTTTGGAAACGTTATTTCAGTCGATTCTTGCTCCCCTTTAATAATACCAATTGGTATTGTATTTTATGTCGTTGGAAAGCCTGATTAGTCAGTGAGTAACTCAGTCTGCATCACACAGTGGGCTCATACTCAGCTTGCTCCGCCATGTCCATATGAGTCTTTACGTTGCAATCCCCCCCCAAAAAAAATGCAAGAAGAAAAGAAAGTTGCAATCAAAAAATAAGCGAATTCGCCAGCAAAAAACAACAACAAAGCAGCTCAACCCAGCCTGTGTGCACCACGCCGTCCCCCCCCCCGCCGCAGAGGGCGCTCTCTCTCCCGTCCCCTCCTCCTTCCTTCCTTCCCTCCCTAACCCTAACCCCTGACCCCCTGACCCCCCTGAACCGGAGACTTCCTCCTCTGACGGGTTTCATGGCGATCGGGAGAGAGGGAAGCCCACCGCACGCAGCAGCAGCAGCCTGTCCCGACACCACCCGACACCTCCGCACAGCCCGGCACCTCCAGAGGGGTAGGTAACCATCCCGATCCTGCCTGTGCACGAGCCCGGGCCCCGGGGAGGGTGGGGGGGTAGGGGGGAGTCACAGCTCCGTGTGAGTCTGGAGAGAGAGGCAGAGAGGCAGAGAGGCTCAGTTTGGAGCTGCAGCAGAGATGGTCGACCAGACCAGAGCATTGACTGGTGGGCTGCTGGGGCTGGATGGAGGCTAGCCGCTAACCGCTAACGGGCTCCTGGGTCTGTGTGGAGGCTAGCCGCTAACCGCTAACGGGCTGCTGGGTCTGTATAGAGGCTAGCCTCTAGCTGCTAACCGCTAACTGCTAACGGGCTCCTGGGTCTGTGTGGAGGCTAGCCGCTAACCGCTAACGGGCTGCTGGGTCTGTATAGAGGCTAGCCTCTAGCCGCTAACCGCTAACTGCTAACGGGCTCCTGGGTCTGTGTGGAGGCTAGCCGCTAGCCGCTAACTGCTAACGGGCTCCTGGGTCTGTGTGGAGGCTAGCAGCTAGCTGCTAACCGCTAACGGGCTCCTGGGGCTGGATGGAGGCTAGCCGCTAACCGCTAACTGCTAACGGGCTGCTGGGTCTGTGTGGAGGCAGGCTAGCCGAGACACACCCCAGCAGCCTAACAGCTCCTCCAGGGTGATCTCGGGGCTCTGCGGGGCTGGTCTGTGTGTCTGTCTGGTCCGAATGGGACTTTCTAGCAGAAGTCAACACAGAAGGTGTTGCTAGCTAAGCCGGCTACATAGCTTAGCATAGCGCCTCCAGATACTTTTTGTCAGTCTTGATTTGAAATCCTTTCTACTAAATGAGGATAATAATAGTGCCATTTGGTACCACAAGAACACAGGCAAGTCTGAATTGAAGTTTTGCCAGGTTAGTTATAATTTTGTGTTATTATTTTTATTTTTATTATTTATTTATTTGTTCTGAGTTGAGGCAGTCCCACTCATGTTTTTCGTTTTATTGGACAGATACAGTGAAGACAGACAGGAAAGTGAGGAGATGAAGGGAGAGAGGGCATGTCAGCAGGGGATTCGAACCCATGCCAACATGGGCATAATGTGTGCTACTGTAGACCGCCATGCTAGACCACTGGAACACCCCAGGCTACAATTTTGTTTTGTTATTGACAATAGCCATAGGTATAAATAGGAATGGATTACTATGAATAAAATCCATGTTCCCTGCTACGATTTAGGCCCAATGTGTGTTCCAAGAAAGGTGTTTCGTGACGTATAGAACTCTAGTTTAAGTACCAGTGTTGTTCAGTGTTGTCTAACACGTATCTGTGTGTGCTCCAAACGTTGTATGTCTTTGGTAACAAAAGTAAAAATACATCACCGGTTTCTCTCTCTTGCCTTACAGTGGATCTGGTCAGTTAGGCTGAGACACAGACAGAGACACTGACATCATTCTCCTGCAGGTGAGTTTCTGCCACTCACCGGACAGGTGACCCTCTAGTCTGTGAAAATGGTCCTGGTTGGACACTTTGAGTCCTTTCTTCCTCCCTTGCTAGAGACCACACTATCAGATACATGGTGAAAGCTGGGGTTCAACTATGTGTAGATAGATCTCGCTGTGACCAGTTATTAAGAGCCAGAGAACATTCTCTCTTCATCTCGTAGAGTCTGAATTCATCCCAGTGAAAAAGACGCAGCTTTTCCACCCCCGCGTCCACCTCGGTTTTGTTAATCTTCGATTGCCACCGTTTTTTTTGTTGGAATCCTGACACGTTGTTCTTCAATCATTGACAATTTTGTTCAAAAACATAACTGACTTAACATGTATGCGTTTTACCTCGAGCTTAATGTCTGCAGCTATGATTAGCTCAACTGCCAAATCAGTCTCCATCCATGAGGAAAAGTGCCAGGATTCCAACAAGCTGCAGCAGTCCCAAGACTGATGAAACTGTTCTCGACTTAAAAGTAGTTGCCAGTCACGGAGGGGGTGAAATTCTCCATCTCATATGTGACACGTTCTAATGCTTTGGTCCTCGTATCGGGATCTGATGTAATGATCAGACTTTTCTTTTGAAAAATGTGAATACATTTCCGCGCTAGTCAACTAACACAGCTTGTTCTGTGAGCCTGCTAACAATGTAAAGTAGAGTTCTAGTTAACTAGGTAGCAGTAGGGATTACTCACCCAATCCATTGCGTTGCAGTATTTTGGCTTGATTAGCAAGTTTGGTTTGTGATTCTCAACAACGTTGGATGTAGTTCCGTGTTTCAAAAGAAAAGTCTGAACAAGCTTTAGAATGTGTCACATATGTCCCATTATTATTAATAATAATATGAGATGGTATGGGTAAATATTTTGATGTCCAGTTCCAGTACTTGCTCCATATTGGCACATGGACACTAGGGGGTGCAGCAGTATGAGTCTCCTCATGCATGTTTACAGTGTTTAGTTTTTAGTTCAAGTTGTGATGTGTTATGTCCAAAAACAAAACAACCCCCCCCCCCTCTGTAACCTCCTCCGTATCTATGCAATATGAGAAACTACTGTGCAATAACCAAGGGAATAGTGCAATGTTCTATAACCGTGCAATATGTTTACATTATTGCGTTTAAGTTTACATGCACTGTATATAAATGTACTACTTCATATGTTTATATGTTTATAAAAGTACATAGTTACATGCTAACACCCCCCTGTCTATATACCCCCCTGTGAAGAGGCCATATAGTGTATATAAGTGTATACGTTTACATAATAGATACATACTCAGATTCCTACCGATTACATATCCCCCTATTTATATCTATTTATGTCTCATTATTGTTTTTTATTATCTTAAGACTGTTTTATTATCTTATGATGATTGTTATGTGTTGATGTTAGCACCTAGGGTCTGCATTTCAATTTCGTTGTACCCGTACAATGACAATAAAGATCATTCATTCATTTATTCAAGTCATTCAGTGGCGAGCTGAATAAAGTCACCCACACTGTCAACGTTCTCATTCAGGCATGGCTAGTTTATTAGTATAGCA
>NC_137677.1:38258037-38298037 GCF_963989245.1 Nansenia antarctica | reverse complement strand
AGGGGTGCACACGGCTGTTGGCACGGTGAAGGTGAACCCCCCGAGGCAGCCGATTGGCCGATACAGGAGCACACACACAGACACAGAAAGTCTTGAGGGGGATTAACAAACACTCTCTGGTTGGCACCAAGTGTTGTTGATCATGAAGCATACCCCTCCTCCCTCCTCTTCCTCCCTCCCTCCTCCCTCCTCCTCCCTCCCTCCCTCCTCCTCCCTCCCTTTTCCCAGAAAGATATTCTTTATTTTAAAGATTCTTCTTTTTTTTCTTCTTTTTTTTCTTCTTTTTATTGAGATAGAGACAGTAGAGATTTGACATGAAGGATGGGTGTGTGAGAGAGAGAGAGGAGGGATGACATGCAGGACATGTCCGCGGCCGGAATCGACCCGGGAACCCTGTGGTTACATAGCCGATGCTTAGTGTGTTACGCCACCGAGCGCCACGCCACAAAGGCGTGGTCCGGTGCGTCCCCCATCAGCCTCTGGTCTCGAGAGGACATGGCAGTCCCTTGTTTCTCACTGGAGCTGGAAGGAAATCCTCACAGCTTGTTGTTCCTGTGTGTGTGTGTGTGTGTGTGTGTGGAAGTCACAGTGTGTGTATGTGTGTGTGTGTGTGTGTGTGTGGAAGTCTCAGTGGGGGTGTGTGTGTGTGTGTGTGTGTGTGTGTGTGTGTGTGTGTGTGTGTGATGCGGGGGGGGGGGGGGGGTGGGAGAACATCACGCCTCCAGCCAAGAACAGGCGAAGAGGGAATTTAGGTCATGACTCAGAACCATGCCTCTCCCACCCCCCCCCTCCCCTCCCCCCCCCCCCTCCCCTCTCACCCCCCTCCCCTCCCCTCCCCCACCCGTCACACCCCACCACCTCCACAAGCATCTCAGTTTATTAGGAACACCTGTACGCCTTCTCATTCAGGCACTTGTATCTTAACGTGGTGGGGAATGTTTTCTTGGCACACTCTGGGCCTGTTAATACCAAACCCATTGGGGGGCAGCTGTGTCTCAGGAGATAGACCCGCCGTCTAATGATCGCAAGGTCGGCAGATCGGTGGTTAGAGCCCCGGCTGGCCACATGTTGAAGTGTCCTTGGGCAGGACACTGAACCCCAAATTGCTCCCAGTGAGCGGGCCGGCACCTTGCATGGTAGCTTGCTGCCATTGGTGTGTGAATGTGTGTGTGATTGGGTGAATGAGAGACCATTGTAAAGCGCTTTGGATAATAAGTCAGTCCATTTATTCCTCAATATTGACATTGCAGCATTCAGATACAAAAACACAGTAATAATAATAATAATAATAATAATAATAAGTAACGTAAGTTAAAAAAATAAAAATAAGTAATAATAATAAAGTAACCCTACTTTACCCTTGATAAAGTAATACATTTATGGATTTTACAGTGGCTTCAATAGTACAAAAATGCTGTTCAAATTACGATGATATGAAATGCAATATAATACAATACAGTACGGTAGTAAATTAGTGTAATGATTAGGGTTGGGTACCGAAAATCGGTACCGGTATATACCGGTTACTTTACATTCGGTATCTACCGTACCGAATTGCAAAGGAGATTTCGGTACCTCATTTCGGTACTTTTCTATCTCGCCCCCTGGTGTCCGGTGTCATGCAACAGTCAACTGGTGACTCGTGACGTCACATCGCCTGTAAAATTTCCACTCAGTGCGTGTCGTGGTAGTGAGCTGAGCAGTTGTGTTACGAGTTAAGAAGAGTGAGTGAAAGCATATATACTAAATTATTATATTATCTGAATTGTATTATTATTATTATTATTATTATTATTATTATCATCATCATATTATCGAATTTCGCTAGCTAGCCTAGCTACGAGGTCACCGAGAATGCTGAAGCCCCTAATGAAGCGTTCTAAAGTGTGGCTGCATTTCACCCGACTCGACGAAAACAACGCGAAGTGCTCAAAATGCTTAAAATCATTCGTGTGTAAAGCAGGGAACACATCTAACTTGATGAAACACCTGGCAACGCACGGGATACATTTAAGGGTAGGAGGGTGCACCGTGTTTGACAGCTTGCGCAACCCGAATGTAAAGTAACCGGTATATACCGGTACCGATTTTCGGTACCCAACCCTACTTGAAAGTGCACCTGAAAAATCAATCGTCATGTCATCATGGACCAGAGAGGGGGAGGGGAGTAGTAGTAGCTGAGCGGCAATAGAGTTTGGATTTTGACGAGGTGGAGGGCTCCAGTTTATCAGAGTTATATTTCCTCTTGGTCTTCTTGGTTCTGGGGGCTATGCAGGCCTCTTCACTTGATCCCTTTTCTAAGAATATTCTGATGTCCTTGAGGGGCTGCCGAACAAGTGTGTACTCGTATTCGACATCAGTACCAACGATAGGCACCCCCAGCTTAATGGAGTCCCCAAGGCTCAGGAGTTTTATTTTCATTTATTTTAATTTGAGTGTATATTTAACTAATATATATTGTGCCTCAGCAATAAAAAAGTGAAAAGCTGTTTAATGTTGTCGACCGTGTTATTATATATATATATATATATATGTCATTTTAAAAAATCAAAAGTACCGAATTAAGTACCGTTTCGGTACCGTTTTTAAAGTATCGGTTAGGTACCGGTACCGGATAAAACCCAAACGATACCCAACCCTAGTAATGATATATAAGTAATCCAGTAGTGTGCAGTAGTTAATAATAATACTGTAATATGTTAATGTTTGTAGTGTGCGTGGGGTTGGTTGGGGGGTGGCACTCTTTTGTATTCTTTTGTGTATTTCTCCAGGAGTCTGATTGCTTGGGGGGAAGTAGCTGTTTGTTGTCAGCCTCTGGGTTTCAGCCAATAGGCAGTAGGTGGAACGGTTTCAGTTTCACCACCTGGTTGGTGTGTTCATCCCAGGTGAGGTCGCTGGTGATGTGAACCCCCAGGAACTTGATGCTGTTGACCCTCTCCACAGCAGACCCGCTGATGGTGATGATGGGGTGTTGTGCCTGTGTCCATCTTCACCATGTGCCTCTATCTTCTAATGGCTACTTCCAGCATGGTGATGATGCACCATGTCACAAAGCAGAAGTCGTCTCAAACTGGTTTCATGAACGTGACAATGAGTTCAGTGTTCTTCAGTGGTCTTCCCAGTCACCGGATCTGGATCCAATAGAACACCTTTGGGATGTGGTCGAACAGGAGATTCACATTGACTCATTGTATTGCAAATATACTTGGCAATAAAAATAATTCTGATTCTGATTGAAAGGAGCTGCACATGACGGGGCGGCTGTGTCTCAGGAGGTAGAGCTGACGTCTAATGATCGCAAGGTCGGCCGATCGGCGGTTCGAACCTCGGCTGGCCACATGTCGAAGTGTCCTTGGGCAAGACCCCAAAATTGCTCCCAATGAGTGGGCCAGCACCTTGCATGGTAGCTTGCCGCCATTGTAAGGCACTTTGGAATAAGGTGCTGTGTAAGTCAGTCTGTTTACTATTTATGTTCCTAGTCCAGCAGCTGGAAGGTCCTTGGCACCTCTGCAGGGCTGTGGAGTGACGGTGTTTAACAGGTCTGCTGGCCTCTGGCCTGGGCTCTGGGCTGGCCTGGGTGTCAGCGTATTGGTTTCTCCTGGAGGAAGCTAGCTGGTAGCTAGGAGGAAGCTAGCTGGTATTGACGGCAAACATAAACAAACAGCTCATTGTCATGTTCACTCGTGGCTACAGGGAAGCCAGATATGGTGTGTGTGTGTGTGTGTGTGTGTGTGTGTGTGTGTGTGCGCGTGCCTGCGTGTGTACGTGTGACTCCTGTCTGTGTGTGTGTGTGTGTGTGTGTGTGTGTGCGCGCGCCTGCGTGTGTGCGTGTGACTCCTGTCTGTCTGTATGTGGGTGTGTGTGTGTGTGTGCGTGTGACTCCTGTCTGTGTGGGTGGGTGTGTGTGTGCCCGTGTGACGTGCGTGTCACTGTGACTCCTGTGTGTGTGTGTGCGTGTGACTCCTGTGTGTGTGTGTGTGTGTGACTCCTGTGTGTGTGTGTGCGTGTGACTAGTGTGTGTGTGTGTGTGTGTGTTTTGAACCCTGTCTCTTTAGAAGTCTCTGATACTCTTCTGCATATGTATTTCCTCATGAGTACTGTTGTTTTGTAACCATGACTACTCTTGTTGTGTAACCATGACTACCTCTCACCCCACCCTCGTGGGTACTGCTGTGCCACAGGTGCAGGGAGTCATGGGAGTTGTAGTTCTCTCGTTGTAGTCCTGTCTATGCTGTTAGCACAGGTTTATCTAACTCAGGGATGTCAAACTCATTTTAGCTCAGGGCACACATGGAGGAAAATCTATCTCAAGTGGGCCGGACCGGTAAAATCCTGGCGTAATAACTTAATAATAACGACAACTTCAGATAGTTTTACTTCGGTCCAAAATAGTACAAGCACATTCTGAAAATGTACACATCACAATAATCCTCTTATTTGGAAAAAAAAACATTAGCAATTTCAAGAACACAATGCCTCAGTGATTGGAACTTAGACTTCGTCTCAGTGTATCTACAAAGCCATAACACTTTAAGTCACAGCCTATCTGCGATTGAACAAAATACAAAATAAATAATAAATGAATAAAACAACTCTTCTAGGTATCAAATACCTCATTTGTCGTTTCCACATATTAATCCTGTGCTCAACAAACCATACAAACTGAGGTAGAAACTATTCAAGAGGGTTGAGTTACTCCCTGTCTTGTAGGCTACACTATTTTTATTTATTTTTTAAATTAGTTTTTCAGATTTTATCCCCTTTTCACCCAATTTGGTATCCAATTGAACCCAACCTAGCATCCAATTATCCCCTGCCTATTGCGTAGGATCCGTCGCACGACCCCGTGGCCGGCAGCCCCAGAGGAGGCCGCCAGGCAGACTAGCTGACTGGCTCCTCGAGCCCAGCACCGTTATTCCGGCACCCCGGGGGCGCTGTTGCGCGACGGATCCTTGTCCGGAAATATTCCTATACCGCCCTCGGGAGCGGCCGCTCAATATGCCGCTCCCTGTGTGTGCCCCGGCCATATCCGGGTCTGGCGAGCTGGGATTCCATCCCAGTCCCCGGTGGGCAGCTTGCACTAGTGGCTAGTGCTTAGACCGCTACACCACCGCGGGGCTCTGGCTACACTATTTATTGATGGAAAAATAATGATTAGATACGTGTAATGGTGTTTGTGATACGTTCTAATGCTTTGGTCCGCATATCGGGATCTGATGTAATGCTCAGATTATATATATATATTTTTAATACATTTCCGCGTTGAAAGTCAACGACACATCGCTAGTCAGCTAACACAGCTTGTTTTGTGAGCCTGCTAACAATGTAAAGTAGTGTTATAGTTAACTAGGTAGAAGTGGGGATTACTCACCCAATCCATTGCGTTGCAGTATTTTGGCTTGACTAGTGAGTTTGTGTTGTGATTCTCAACGACTTCAAAACGTAGTTCCGTGTTTCAAAAGACACGTGTGTCACAAACATTTTGATTGGTTGCTAACATGAGGACCAAAGCATTTGACAGGGACATTTTGGGGCAATGACTCTGGGTGCCAAAGCACGTAATGTTGACAAGCTAGCTCCGACTCCCTGTGCCTACTTCCTCAGCCCCGGTATAAACCGCTTGCTTGCTGGACGGAAGTGCGACATCTAGTGGACACATTTAGCAGTTTACCCCGCATCTAATTTTTATGCTTTGCAAAATCATCTCATGGGCCGGATTAAACTCGTTCACGGGCCTGATCGGGCCCGCGGGCCGGACGTTTGAAAGCCCTGATCTAACTGATTCCTGTTGACTGATGTCACTTCCTGTTGGTGTGCCAGGGTGGAGGGGCTTCGAAGGGAGTGTGTGTGTGTGTGTGTGTGTGTGTGTGTGTGTGTGTGTGTGTGTGCGCGCGCGTCTGCGTGTGTGTCTCTGTGTGTCTCTCTGTGTGTGTGTCTCTCTGTGTGTGTGTGTGTGTGTGTGTGTGTGTGTGTGTGTGTGTGTGTGACTGACTCACTCCCACGTCTCCAGACAGACAGGCAACAACGGTGTGTTGACTCACTAACGTCTGTGGCCTGCTGGTCCTGAACCAGACGACGGTGTTTGATGTGTGTGTCACCCTGGGGTCAACAACTGGCTGTCCAGAGTCTAACCTCCCCCTCCCCCTCCCCTCCTCCCCCCCCAGGCATCCGCCCCCCCATCCTGAATGGGCCCATGCACCCGCGCCCCCTGGTGGCCTTGCTGGACGGGCGGGACTGCACTGTGGAGATGCCCATCCTGAAGGACGTCGCCACGGTCGCCTTCTGTGACGCCCAGAGCACCCAGGAGATCCACGAGAAGGTACACACACACACACACACACACACAGAGCACCCAGGAGATCCACGAGAAGGTACACACACACACACACACACACACACACAGAGCACCCAGGAGATCCATGAGAAGGTACAAACACACACTACCAGGAGATCCATGAAAAGGTACACACACACACACAAACCTGATTTCACACCCAGAGCAGCCAGGAGATATATTTTTTATTTAACCAGGCAGGCCAATAAGAACTGATTATTTACTTATTTACATTGGCGGCCTGGCAAAAGACAAAAGCCTCTTGGGAGGAGGGGCTGAAATCAGGTTACATGTTAAAAACAAAAGAACACACGACAGACAGCGGCACACATCCAAGCATTTCCTGCACAGTTAAAAGACAGGGCTCTACGCTAACCTTTTTCACTAGGAGCACATGTGCTCCTAAATGAAAAATGTTAGGGGCACACAAAGAAATTTAGGAGCACAGTGAAAAATGTAATTATAACACATTTTTATTAGTGATTTTGCAATTCTTGCACCAAAATCACACATTGGCCCATGCCTACAGCCCTACTAGACGCAGAGTTGATGGCATTGTATTATGGTAACTAGCTGTATCAAGTTCTCCTGGTTAGCAGCATGTTCATTCATTCATCCATGTCATGCCTGTCAGCTAGCAGCTAGCAGCCCAGCCAGGCTTTAGGGCTAGGTCTGTCAGCTAGCAGCCCAGCCAGGCCATGCAGAGGTCTGTCTCCATGCTGCCCACCTCCCTGCTGCTGGGTCAAGCTACATCAGTCACACACGGTGGCCAGACAACTCCACATCTAGGGGTATTAAACTACCCCACATCCAGATGACCAGTCCCCAGCCCCATGCTGCCCGGGGTGGTGACATGTGGAGGTGGCCAGCCCAGCACGGTGCCTCTGCGGCGGCTAGCTGTTAGCACACCACCATCCCCGGGGGTCCCACCTCTCTGCCACACTCAAGTACAACATGTTGCATTTTCATGCCATTAGGCAACTTGCTTCCTAGGGTTTCCTAGGATTAGAGATGCATTTGGACTTCTGGAGTACCTCCACTACTTTCAATGGGTTCTGAAGGTCTGAGAGCTTTCTACTTTCTACCCTGGGTAGTTAACCCTGGTTGTAACCTTGGGTTCAAATCTGGAGTGTGTGGGACCAAATCTGTAGATGTGGTGAGCTAATGAAGCTAATGAAGCTTGAGATGAGAAAAGGGCGCTTGTCTCTTTAAGGCCCAGGAGGGAGTTAGCGATTAGCGATGTTAGCTTAGCGCCAGTTTAACAGAAGTAACTTCACTTTTAACATGACTTCCCGTGGTCGTAGCGGGCTGGCTGACGGCTTAAAATGTGGCCACACGGTACGCGCAGATTTATTTTTAGAATAAAAAAAAAATAAAAAATATATCTGTACTCGCACGTGTGCTCGTGAATTTATTTCTCTAGTCGCACAGATGTATTTTTAGTCGCAAATGCGAGTGAAATGGTCGCACTGTAGAGCCCTGAAAGACCTCCTCCACTTACATACAGTCACAGCATCAGTCATAAGTTAAAAGGACAGCGTCACACATCCACATAAACCCCACACAACATTAAGCACAACAGAAGCACACTAACAGAATAAAAAAATAGCATACATACAGTATGCACATTTGGACAGACACAGGAAGTCAACAGGCATGCATGGGACAGACAGTAAGCAGCCAACAGGAAGGGTTTGGAAAAGCACTAGAGGGTTGAAAAACTGTTTCATGTGTCAGTGACAGGGTATCCGCGGTGTCTTGAAAAGTATTAAAAGTTGATAAATACATTTTGGGAAAATCAAGACCCTTAAGTATTAAAAAGTCTTATCACGATTTTATGAGGTCTTGAATTTTGTAGGTATTTTTCTGAATTTAGACTCTGTCCAAAGAGTTTGTCCTAAAAACCTTTAGTAAAAGTTTGTGAATTTATTAGTTTTATTAAAAAACAAAGATGAACCGGACATTCTGTTGTATGATAGTGGTCTAGTCTATTGCAAACTAAAGCTGTTAAGTTAAAAGGTTAGGGTCACTGATGTAAACGGTTACAGCTCCAAGTGGCGGTGAGGTCTGGAAAAATATTGACACGGTCTTTAAAAAGTCTTAGAAAGGTATTGAAATTAACCTCAAGATTCCTGTTTATACCTTGAGTGAGAATGTCCATGATTTACATTTACATTTTTGGCATTTAGCAGACGCCTTATTCCAAAGCGACTTACAATCAATACATTTGAATACTAAGCATGTGAATCAGCAATCCACCATTCGTTGCAGGAAGAGTAATCTAGCTCGGGCCCGGGGCCACTGATGGAAGGAAAAACCTTCTCCCTATCGCCTTCTACAAATATTTTATTTTTTCTGGAGAAACTGAGAAACAGTACAATGGGGGCAATAGAAGTTCTTAGGGACACAGTAGAGGGGAAAGCGGGTGTCTTTAGGAGACGTAGTGGTGAGGGTCAGAAGCTGTCTCAGGAGGAGCAGTTAAGATGTAACCTGAAGAGATGGGTCTTCAGTCTACGACGGAAGATGGGTAGTGACTCAGCCGTTCTGACGGCCGTGGGGAGCTCATTCCACCAGCGGGGAGCCAGTGTTGTGAAGAGACGTGATCGGGCAGCCCGACTGCTGTGTAGAGGAGGTGGGGCCAGTCGGCCAGCCGAGGTGGAGGAGCGAAATGTGAGCGGGCAGGGGTTTGGGGGGTTACCATTTCCTTCAGGTAGGCCGGGGCTGTCCCTTTAGCTGCCTGGTATGCAAGCACCAGGGTCAGGGCTCTACGCTAACCTTTTTCACTAGGAGCACATGTGCTCCTAAATGAAAAATGTTAGGGGCACACAAAGAAATTTAGGAGCACAGTGAAAAATGTAATTATAACACATTTTTATTAGTGATTTTGCAATTTTTGCACCAAAATCACACATTGGCCCATGCCTACAGCCCTACTAGACGCAGAGTTGATGGCATTGTATTATGGTAACTAGCTGTGTCAAGTTCTCCTGGTTAGCAGCATGTTCATTCATTCATCCATGTCATGCCTGTCAGCTAGCAGCTAGCAGCCCAGCCAGGCTTTAGGGCTAGGTCTGTCAGCTAGCAGCCCAGCCAGGCCATGCAGAGGTCTGTCTCCATGCTGCCCACCTCCCTGCTGCTGGGTCAGGCTACATCAGTCACACACGGTGGCCAGACAACTCCACATCTAGGGGTATTAAACTACCCCACATCCAGATGACCAGTCCCCAGCCCCATGCTGCCCGGGGTGGTGACATGTGGAGGTGGCCAGCCCAGCACGGTGCCTCTGCGGCGGCTAGCTGTTAGCACACCACCATCCCCGGGGGTCCCACCTCTCTGCCACACTCAAGTACAACATGTTGCATTTTCATGCCATTAGGCAACTTGCTTCCTAGGGTTTCCTAGGATTAGAGATGCATTTGGACTTCTGGAGTACCTCCACTACTTTCAATGGGTTCTGAAGGTCTGAGAGCTTTCTACTTTCTACCCTGGGTAGTTAACCCTGGTTGTAACCTTGGGTTCAAATCTGGAGTGTGTGGGACCAAATCTGTAGATGTGGTGAGCTAATGAAGCTAATGAAGCTTGAGATGAGAAAAGGGCGCTTGTCTCTTTAAGGCCCAGGAGGGAGTTAGCGATTAGCGATGTTAGCTTAGCGCCAGTTTAACAGAAGTAACTTCACTTTTAACATGACTTCCCGTGGTCGTAGCGGGCTGGCTGACGGCTTAAAATGTGGCCACACGGTACGCGCAGATTTATTTTTAGAATAAAAAATAAATAAAAAATATATCTGTACTCGCACGTGTGCTCGTGAATTTATTTCTCTAGTCGCACAGATGTATTTTTAGTCGCAAATGCGAGTGAAATGGTCGCACTGTAGAGCCCTGAAAGACCTCCTCCACTTACATACAGTCACAGCATCAGTCATAAGTTAAAAGGACAGCGTCACACATCCACATAAACCCCACACAACATTAAGCACAACAGAAGCACACTAACAGAATAAAAAAATAGCATACATACAGTATGCACATTTGGACAGACACAGGAAGTCAACAGGCATGCATGGGACAGACAGTAAGCAGCCAACAGGAAGGGTTTGGAAAAGCACTAGAGGGTTGAAAAACTGTTTCATGTGTCAGTGACAGGGTATCCGCGGTGTCTTGAAAAGTATTAAAAGTTGATAAATACATTTTGGGAAAATCAAGACCCTTAAGTATTAAAAAGTCTTATCACGATTTTATGAGGTCTTGAATTTTGTAGGTATTTTTCTGAATTTAGACTCTGTCCAAAGAGTTTGTCCTAAAAACCTTTAGTAAAAGTTTGTGAATTTATTAGTTTTATTAAAAAACAAAGATGAACCGGACATTCTGTTGTATGATAGTGGTCTAGTCTATTGCAAACTAAAGCTGTTAAGTTAAAAGGTTAGGGTCACTGATGTAAACGGTTACAGCTCCAAGTGGCGGTGAGGTCTGGAAAAATATTGACACGGTCTTTAAAAAGTCTTAGAAAGGTATTGAAATTAACCTCAAGATTCCTGTTTATACCTTGAGTGAGAATGTCCATGATTTACATTTACATTTTTGGCATTTAGCAGACGCCTTATTCCAAAGCGACTTACAATCAATACATTTGAATACTAAGCATGTGAATCAGCAATCCACCATTCGTTGCAGGAAGAGTAATCTAGCTCGGGCCCGGGGCCACTGATGGAAGGAAAAACCTTCTCCCTATCGCCTTCTACAAATATTTTATTTTTTCTGGAGAAACTGAGAAACAGTACAATGGGGGCAATAGAAGTTCTTAGGGACACAGTAGAGGGGAAAGCGGGTGTCTTTAGGAGACGTAGTGGTGAGGGTCAGAAGCTGTCTCAGGAGGAGCAGTTAAGATGTAACCTGAAGAGATGGGTCTTCAGTCTACGACGGAAGATGGGTAGTGACTCAGCCGTTCTGACGGCCGTGGGGAGCTCATTCCACCAGCGGGGAGCCAGTGTTGTGAAGAGACGTGATCGGGCAGCCCGACTGCTGTGTAGAGGAGGTGGGGCCAGTCGGCCAGCCGAGGTGGAGGAGCGAAATGTGAGCGGGCAGGGGTTTGGGGGGTTACCATTTCCTTCAGGTAGGCAGGGGCTGTCCCTTTAGCTGCCTGGTATGCAAGCACCAGGGTCAGGGCTCTACGCTAACCTTTTTCACTAGGAGCACATGTGCTCCTAAATGAAAAATGTTAGGGGCACACAAAGAAATTTAGGAGCACAGTGAAAAATGTAATTATAACACATTTTTATTAGTGATTTTGCAATTTTTGCACCAAAATCACACATTGGCCCATGCCTACAGCCCTACTAGACGCAGAGTTGATGGCATTGTATTATGGTAACTAGCTGTGTCAAGTTCTCCTGGTTAGCAGCATGTTCATTCATTCATCCATGTCATGCCTGTCAGCTAGCAGCTAGCAGCCCAGCCAGGCTTTAGGGCTAGGTCTGTCAGCTAGCAGCCCAGCCAGGCCATGCAGAGGTCTGTCTCCATGCTGCCCACCTCCCTGCTGCTGGGTCAGGCTACATCAGTCACACACGGTGGCCAGACAACTCCACATCTAGGGGTATTAAACTACCCCACATCCAGATGACCAGTCCCCAGCCCCATGCTGCCCGGGGTGGTGACATGTGGAGGTGGCCAGCCCAGCACGGTGCCTCTGCGGCGGCTAGCTGTTAGCACACCACCATCCCCGGGGGTCCCACCTCTCTGCCACACTCAAGTACAACATGTTGCATTTTCATGCCATTAGGCAACTTGCTTCCTAGGGTTTCCTAGGATTAGAGATGCATTTGGACTTCTGGAGTACCTCCACTACTTTCAATGGGTTCTGAAGGTCTGAGAGCTTTCTACTTTCTACCCTGGGTAGTTAACCCTGGTTGTAACCTTGGGTTCAAATCTGGAGTGTGTGGGACCAAATCTGTAGATGTGGTGAGCTAATGAAGCTAATGAAGCTTGAGATGAGAAAAGGGC
Organism: Nansenia antarctica; assembly: GCF_963989245.1. Taxonomy (NCBI): domain Eukaryota; kingdom Metazoa; phylum Chordata; class Actinopteri; order Argentiniformes; family Microstomatidae; genus Nansenia; species Nansenia antarctica. Next base: position 38,285,707 of record NC_137677.1, on the reverse strand, counting down.
GCTTGTCTCTTTAAGGCCCAAAAGGGAGTTAGCGATTAGCGATGTTAGCTTAGCGCCAGTTTAACAGAAGTAACTTCACTTTTAACATGACTTCCCGTGGTCGTAGCGGGCTGGCTGACGGCTTAAAATGTGGCCACACGGTTCGCGCAGATTTATTTTTAGAATTGAAAAAAAAAAAATATCTGTACTCGCACGTGTGCTCGTGAATTTATTTCTCTAGTCGCACAGATGTATTTTTAGTCGCAAATGCGAGTGAAATGGTCGCACTGTAGAGCCCTGACCAGGGTCTTGAATCTGATGCGAGCTGCTATCGGGAGCCAGTGCAGGGTGCGAAGGAGAGGGGTGACATGCGAGTATTTGGGGAGGTTGAATACCAGCCGGGCAGCAGCATTCTGGATGAGCTGCAGAGGTCTAATGGCTGAAGCGGGGAGCCCAGCCAGGAGTACATTGCAGTAATCCAGGCGGGAGATGACCAGTGCCTGGGTCAAGAGTTGCGCTGCCTCTCTGGTAAGGAATGGTCGTATCCTTCTGATGTTGTAGAGGAAGAATCTGCAGGAGCGAGCCGTTGCTGCAATGTTCTCCGCACAGGATAGTCGGTTATCCAGGATCACTCCAAGGTTCTTGGCTGTCAGGGAGGGGGTTACAGTAGAGTTCTCCACTGTGATGGAGAAGTCTTGGAGAGGGCAGGCTTTCCCGGCGATGAAGAGGAGCTCGGTCTTGTTAAGATTGAGCTTGAGATGGTGGTCAGCCATCCAAGTTGAAATGTCAGCGAGACATGCTGAGATACGGGTTGCCACGTGTACATCAGACGGGGGGAAGGACAGGAAGAGTTGAGTGTCGTCTGCGTAGCTGTGGTAGGAAAGCCCATGTGAAGAGATTACCGAGCCAAGAGACTTGGTGTAGAGGGAGAAAAGTAGGGGCCCTAGGACAGAACCCTGGGGTACTCCAGTGGAAAGGGTTCGTGGAGAAGACAGCGATTCTCTCCAGGTCACCTGGTAGGAGCGGCCCGCCAGGTAGGAAGAAAACCAGGAGTGTGCGGTGCCAGAGATGCCCAGGTCTGAGAGGATGGAGAGAAGGATCTGGTGATTGACTGTGTCGAAGGCAGCAGACAGGTCAAGGAGAATGAGAACAGAGGAGAGGGAGGAAGCTTGGGCAGAGTGGAGGGCTTCCGTGACAGCAAGGAGCGCAGTCTCAGTGGAATGCCCAGCCTTGAAGCCGGATTGGTGGGGGTCTAAGTGATCCATCTTCCGGAGATAGTCAGTCAGTTGTTTAGATGCCACGCGTTCAAGGGTTTTGGAAGGGAAGGAGAGAAGGGATACAGGTCTGTAATTGTGGACAGATGATGATGGGTCAAGGGTAGGTTTCTTGAGGAGAGGCTTGACTCTGGCTATTTTGAAGGCCGCTGGGACAGATCCTGTGGATAGGGAGGAGTTGATTAGGGTGGTAAGGTAAGGAAGGATGTCGGCGGAAATGGATTGGAGAAGGGGGGAGGGGATGGGATCAAGAGGGCATGTGGTTGCCCGCTTTGATGTGATAAGTGTGAGAATCTCATCAGGGGAGAGGGGGGGAAAAGATGACAATCCAGAGACCGAGTGTCGAGGAGAGAGTTTGGAGGGGGTGTTAGCATTGTTAGTGGGAGGAGGGAGCGGTGGGGGGGAAAAGGTGCTGCTGATGTCGTCCACCTTTTTTTCAAAGTAGGTGACAAAGACATGAGTCCTGAAAAGCTGATTTGGAGATAAGAGAGTCCAGTTTGAGTGATTTCTGTAAATTGTTCCAGTCATTGGCTGCAGCAGCCCTGAATGAAGATTTACCTTGTGCAGTGTTTGTTTTTGGATTTATTTTTTTTACATTAGAAGGTAACACACACACACACACACACACACACACACACACACACACACACACACACACAGTACTAGTGAGCAACTTCCTGTTGAGGCTATAAACAGTTGTTTATTTCCTGTTTTAAGACAGAGACACTACTGATAGTTCTGTTCTACACACTCCTCATGCCTGTGTGTGTGTCTGTGTCTGTGTGTGTGTGTGTCTGTGTCTGTGTGTGTCTGTGTGTGTGTGTGTGTGGGTGTGTGGGTGTGTGGGTGTGTGGGTGTGTGTGTGTGTGTATGTGGGTGTGGGTGTGTGTGGGTGTGTGGGTGTTGAACGAGGCAGTGGGTGCCCTGCTGTACCACACCATCACGCTGATGTTAACCTGTCTCTCTCTCTCTCTCTCTGTGTGTGTGTGTGTGTGTGTGTGTGTGTGTGTGTGTGTGTGTGTGTGTGTGTGTGTGTGTGTAGGTGTTGAACGAGGCAGTGGGCGCCCTGCTCTACCACACCATCACGCTGAGCAGAGACGACCTGGACAAGTTCAAGGGGCTGCGCGTCATCGTCAGGATCGGCAGCGGGTTCGACAACGTCGACATCAAAGCTGCTGCAGAGCTGGGTGAGACACACACACAGAGACACACACACACACACACACACACACACACACACACTCAAACACACACACTCAAACACAGACAGACAGACAGACAGACAGAGACACACTCAAACACAAACAGACAGACAGACAGAGACACACACACAGACACACACAACACAGAGAGAGACACACACACACTCACAACACAGAGAGAGACCCACACAACACACACGCACACACACACACACACACAGAGGCAGACACACACACACACACACACACACACACACACACACAGACATAGGCACACAGACACACACACACACACACACACACACACACACACACACAGGTAAACATACACACACACACAGACACAAACACAAATGCACACGCACAAAATGTTCAGTCTATTTTTGGAGTACTCTGTGGAATGATGATGATCTGGCTTTGTGTCTCTGCTGTTTTGTGTTGTTCCAATGCAAACAACAGACATAAACATGTAAATACCAAAGCATTTGTAAGTGCAGGGGTGCCAATACTTTTGTCCATGACTGTATACTCAGGCACACGCACAAAGAAGCGAAGACGTTTGAACACATTACACCAATCCTGAGATCCCTACACTGGCTACCAGTCTCTCAGAGAATTGAATTCAAAATCCTCCTAATTACATAGAAATCACAAAATGGTCTTGGACCAAAATACACATCAGATCTCCTCCCACCCTATATTCCAACAAGGCCCCTAAGGTCTGCTGAGACTAATCAGCTAATCATTCCAAGAGTGAAAACAAAACACAAACTCCCTGAAGAAATCAAACAGGCCCAAACCCTAAAATAAATAAAAATCTAAGCTAAAATACCTTCATGTTTTGCAGCAGTTATGATTAAACACAAACACTTTTTTCAATGTCTTTATCCATTAACTATTGTCTTATTGAATGTTTTATCTATTTACTTTTTATATTTGCTTTTATTCATTGTCATTTTTATTTTCTTACTCTGCTCCTCTTGCTGTATTTTAATAATGTATGTAAAGCACTTTGAATTGCTCCTTTGATATGAAATAAACTTGCCTTGCCAACAACTTAGAAGAATACAAATGCGTCAATACACACACACACACACACACACACAAACACACAACACAGTCCAGCAGTACCTCTCTCTACACAGGGTGTCTATCCCAGCCAGCTCCTAACGACCTTTGACCCAGCAGCCTCTGACCTCTGACCCCCCCCCAGGCATCGCTGTGTGCAACGTTCCGGCGTGTTCTGTGGAGGAGACGGCGGACACGTCCCTGTGTCTGATCCTGAACCTGTACCGGCGGGTCACCTGGATGCACCAGGCCCTGAGGGAGGGGACCCGGGCCTCCAGCGTGGAGCAGATCAGGGAGGTGGCCGGGGGGGCCGCACGCATCCGGGGGGAGACCCTGGGAATCATCGGCCTGGGTGAGTAGGGGGGAGGGGGAGGGCTGGGTGGATGGGGGGAGGGCTGGATGGAGGGGGGGAGGGCTGGATGGAGGGGGGGAGGCTTGGGTGAGTACAGGGGGGGAGGGGGAGGGGGGACATTTCCATATTGAACAGAAGGTCATGAAATAAAAACATTGAACCTGTAATGAATACAGAATATAAACACACGTTTCCCTGTTACCACTGTGTTTCTCTCGCTAATAATACTAACTAATAATACTTACTAATAACACTAACTAATAATACTAACTAATAATACTAACTAATAATATTAACCTCCAGAACCGTTAAAATACGAACCAGGACACCAGTTTCAGCTCGTGGTCTTACTTTGAAAAGGCTTATTGAGGAAGTGACATCACATAGCAAGCAGGAATTTGAACCCCCCCCAAAAAACCTTTCAACCCCCCCCCAAAAAAATAAAATCGAAATACTTTTTTTTGCTTGCAGATTATTTGGGGGGGGGGGGCTTTCAAATAAAACATTTTCTTGTATATTTTTGTGAAACCTTCTTGCAACTTTTGGGGGGATTGCAACATAAAACACACATGTACCTTCAAAGTTTCAACTAGTCGTATTACCAAAAGCAGGCCGCATAGGTGACTCTGTCTGTGTGTGTGTGTGTGTCCGTGTGTGTGTGTCCGTGTGTGTGTGTGTGTGTGTGTGTCTGTGTGCGTGCGTGTGTGTGTCTGTGTGTGTGTCTGTGTGCGTGCGTGTGGGTGTGTGCGTGCGTCTGTGTGTGCTCCCCTGCAGGTCGTGTGGGCCAGGCGGTGGCTCTGCGGGCCAAGGCGTTTGGGTTCGGGGTGATCTTCTACGACCCGTACCTGCCCGACGGCGTGGAGCGCTCGCTGGGCCTGCAGCGCATGAACACCCTGCAGGACCTCCTCATCCACTCTGACTGCGTCTCCCTCCACTGCAGCCTCAACGAACACAACCACCATCTCATCAACGACTTCACCATCAAACAGGTACACACACACACACACACACACCTCCCTGCACTGCAGCCTCAACGAACACAACCACCACCTCATCAACGACTTCACCATCAAACAGGTACACACACACACACACACACACACACACACACACCTCCCTGCACTGCAGCCTCAACGAACACAACCACCACCTCATCAACGACTTCACCATCAAACAGGTACACACACACACACACACACACAACCACCACCTCATCAACGACTTCACCAACAAACAGGCACACACACACATACACACAACCACCACCTCATCAACGACTTCACCATCAAACAGGTGGGAGGGAGACACACACACACACCTCATCAAATCGATGACTTCACCATCAAACAGATGTACACACACGCACAACCACCACCTCATCAACGACTTCACCTTCAAACAGGTGGGAGACACACACACACACACACACACAACCACCACCATCTCATCAACAACTTCACCATCAAACAGGTACACACACACACACACACACACACACACACACCTCATCAACGACTTCACCATCAAACAGGTACACACACACACACACACACACACACACAACCACCGCCTCATCAACGACTTCACCATCAAACAGGTACGCTCTCTCTCACACACACACACACACACACACACACCAACGCACCCACCCACCACCGCTCGTCAACAACTAACCCTAAGTAGACACACACACAATGATATACTTTTTATGTGCTATGCTGTGGTGTGTGTGTGCGTGTGTCTATATTTTTTTATTCATTGTCTTATTATGTGGCTAAATGTTTATCTATTTATTTTCTTTATATATGTGTATCTATTCTTGCCATTTTTATTTGGATTCTTTTTTCTTACTATCCTTTTTCTGTATTTTTTTGTAAAGCACTTTGAATTGCCCCTGTTGTATGAAATGTGCTATACTAATAACCTGGCCTTGTCTTGTGTAGATGTACAGATAACCTGGCCTTGTCTTGTGTAGATGTACAGATAACCTTGTCTTGTCTTGTGTAGACGTACAGATAACCTTGTCTTGTCTTGTGTAGATGTACAGATAACCTTGTCTTGTCTTGTAGACGTACAGATAACCTGGCCTTGTCTTGTAGATGTACAGATAACCTGGCCTTGTCTTGTAGATGTACAGATAACCTGGCCTTGTCTTGTGTAGATGTACAGATAACCTTGTCTTGTGTAGACGTACAGATAACCTTGTCTTGTCTTGTGTAGATGTACAGATAACCTTGTCTTGTCTTGTAGATGTACAGATAACCTTGTCTTGTGTAGACGTACAGATAACCTGGCCTTGTCTTGTAGATGTACAGATAACCTTGTCTTGTCTTGTGTAGATGTACAGATAACCTGGCCTTGTCTTGTAGATGTACAGATAACCTGGCCTTGTCTTGTGTAGATGTACAGATAACCTGGCCTTGTCTTGTAGACGTAAAGATAACCTTGTCTTGTCTTGTGTAGATGTACAGATAACCTGGCCTTGTCTTGTGTAGATGTACAGATAACCTGGCCTTGTCTTGTAGATGTACAGATAACCTGGCCTTGTCTTGTAGATGTACAGATAACCTTGTCTTGTCTTGTGTAGATGTACAGATAACCTGGCCTTGTCTTGTAGATGTACAGATAACCTGGCCTTGTCTTGTAGATGTACAGATAACCTGGCCTTGTCTTGTAGATGTACAGATAACCTTGTCTTGTCTTGTGTAGATGTACAGATAACCTTGTCTTGTCTTGTGTAGATGTACAGATAACCTTGTCTTGTCTTGTAGATGTACAGATAACCTGGCCTTGTCTTGTAGATGTACAGATAACCTGGCCTTGTCTTGTAGATGTACAGATAACCTTGCCTTGTCTTGTAGATGTACAGATAACCTGGCCTTGTCTTGTAGATGTACAGATAACCTGGCCTTGTCTTGTCGTGTAGATGCGTCAGGGGGCGTTCCTGGTGAACGCGGCGCGGGGGGGTCTGGTGGATGAGAAGGCCCTGGCCCAGGCCCTGAAGGAGGGGCGCATACGGGGGGCCGCCCTGGACGTGCACGAGACAGAGCCCTTCAGGTACACACACACACACACACACTCCTCTCCCCTTCTCTCTCTCTATCTCCCCTTCTCTCTCTCTATCTCCCCTGCTCTCTCTCTCTCTCTCTTTCTCTCTCTCTCTCTCTCTCACACACTCTCTCACACAGCAGTGCTTTTCAGCTCAGCACAACTCTCTCCCTCCTCCCCCCCCCCTCTCTCTCCCCTTCCATCTCCCCCCCCTCTCTCTCTCTCTCCCTTTCCCTCTCTCTCTCCTGCTCTCTCTCTGTCTCTCTCTCCCCCCCCCCACCTCTCCCCCCCCCTCCCTCCCTCCCTTTATTGGCATGGAAAATACGTTGACATTGCCAAAGCAAGTGTGAAGATAATAGCAAAAACTAAAAGAATGTGATGTACATGCAATTAAATGTGTACTAGAAAAAAATCTATTATTTACAGTTTTATGGTGGTTTTATCCTGCTGGACGTCCTTTTACTGTCACAACAGCTAACAAACCTGGCTGTTGTGTTTGCACATTGTTGTACTTCCCCCGGCAGATATGGCAGTCTTTTTACATTAGTCATGTCTTCAAAGTCTTCTTGGCTGTTTGTAATCTGTGGGAAGTATGTGTCTCTGATGTCTGTGTGCAGTTGACGGGCAGTAAAAAGTGCAGCTATGTTTCCACCTCGTTTTGTGTGCAGTGGGTGCACAGGCTGTCCTTTTCTTGGGAGCCTGGTCTTCCTGTGGTGGCCTCTCTCTCTTTCTCCTGCTCTCTCTCCCCCTCCCTCTCTCTCTCTCTCCCTCCCCCTCCCTCTCTCTCTCTCTCCACCCCTCCCTCCCCCTCACCTCCCTCTCTCGATGGTGAGGCTGTGTTCACTGAGTCTGTACATAGTCAAGGACTGACTTTCTCTCTCTCGCTCTCTCTTTCTCTCTCACACACACAATGAGTGTAGTAGGGATGGGACAGAATAATCGGTTATTTGAATATGGAAAAATGTAGTTATGCACATCCCTAGTCTGTACATAGTCATGGATTTCTCTCTCTCTCTCTCTCTCCCCTCTCCCCCCCCCCCCCCCCTCTCTCTCTCTCTCTAGTTTCTCGGCGGGCCCTCTGAAGGACGCCCCTAACCTGATCTGCACCCCCCACACGTCCTGGTACAGCGAGCAGGCCAGCATAGAGGCCAGGGAGGAGGCCGCACGGGAGGTCCGCCGGGCCATCACCGGTACCACACACACACACACACATATATACACATACACACACACATATATACACACACACACATATAAACACATACCGTATTTTCCGCACTATAAGGCGCACTTAAAAGCCTTAAAACATTTTTTAAAACGACAGTGCGCCTTATAACCCGGAGCGTCTTATATATGGATCAATTTGTTAATTGGTTGATCCATACTGGTTGTACACGGCGCTCAAGGCGCTCTGTCAAAATGTTTCAGTACGACTGGTAAACTACAAAGCCGCACCGCTTGCAGCATTACGGTAATCAGTAAACACCGGTACTGATGTGCTTACTCACAGTCCCACACCACTTGTGTGTGTATAAAGACCCCAAGTAAAGAAGACTAAACAGAGTTTCCGAGGGAACAAAGCGAGATGGCCACAGTTAGACACAGTTAGAGGACAAACTCCAACAGTGGGTTGTTGAACAGAGAGCCGCAAGTAGAAGCGTCTCTACAGTCACTATTCGAATGAAGGCAACAGCGCGAGCACGGGACATGAACATCGATGAATTTCGAGGTGGTCCTTCTTGGTGCTTTCAACTTGAAGTTTTAAAGTACCCACTCGATATAATAAACAACAGTTTAACGATCACTAAACACTTATAATGTGTGTATTGGATTCATTATTCTCGTTTGCCGGAGGCTACCGGTAAGGGAGGGTTGACTTGTAAAAATACTTTCGTTTTAGCTTGTGTTCAAAAGCAAGAACTGTGTGTTCATCTTGTTATGTGTAGTTATGTGTTTTTAGCATGTCGATGTTCTCCCAGTATGTTGTCATGTTATTAAAATACAGTTTAGACCTTTGTAGCGATGTGTTTTGTTAGCAGCGTTCGTAGCTGTGGTGCGTTCAGAGTCACAAAACAGAAAAATTACGTTGCACATTTCACCAGGAGCTGTCACATATTGGTTGTTGGTTATAATTGTATAGCCTATTGGTTGTTTTCTGGTGTTGTTTTATTGTTTTGCTCTGTTTGTAGTCTACTTGATGTATTTTTATCAGCTGTTAAATCACCACAGCGGTTAATCCACTAATAGAGATAATACCAGATTGAAAATGCTTGTAGCTAACTACTCTATATCTCGTGGTCGCAGCTATTGCGAATTGCTATTCACGCGAGTCAGCTGTGAATCACCGCAGGTCCTTAACGCTTGTTGCAAAAATGGATGACGAACGGCTGATACTTGAGGTGGAAAAATATATATTTTTGACAGTGGAGCAGGTAGAACGTTGACGGTGACAACGCTCAGGTGGAGCATGGACAACGGGAAGTTGACACAACACCGATGGAGAGGTGACGCAACGCAGTAGGTGGAGCTTGGGCGTAACGCAACCCCAGTCAAACGTTTGACTGCAGTATTTTCTATTCTATGCGCTTTATAATCCGGTGCGCCTTATAATCCGGTGCGCCCTGTATATGAAAACAGTTCTAAAATAGGCCATTCATTGAAGGTGCGCCTTATAATCCGGTGCGCCTTATAGTGCGGAAAATACGGTACACACACATAAACAGACATATATACGCACACAGACACACACACACACACACACACACACAGACAGACAGACATGCATACATCCAACACACACACACACACACACCACGCACATACATACATACATACATACATACATACATACATACATACATACATACATACATACATACATACACACACACACACACACACACACACACACACACACACACACACACACACACACACCCACACATACACCCACACATACACCCACACATACACCCACACACAGACAGACAGATATACACACGCACGCACACACACACATTAGGGGTGGGACAACATTTCTATACAGCGATTATTGTATCGTGGTCTCTTGCGATATGATTATCGATTCACGGCAAAATATTGTACGGTTATCATATTGTGAGTCACCTTGCAATTCCCACACCTAATACACATACATACATATAACATATTTAACCTTCCCTCCCTCACCACCGGTCCTTGTCCCCTTCCTCCCTAACCCCTGGTCTTGTCCCCTCCCTAACCCCTGGTCTTGTCCCCTCCCTCCCTCCCTAACCCCTGGTCTTGTCCCCCCCTCCCTCCCTAACCCCTGGTCTTGTCCCCTCCCTCCCTCCCTAACCCCTGGTCTTGTCCCCCCCTCCCTCCCTAACCCCTGGTCTTGTCCCCCCCTTCCTCCCTCCCTCCCTAACCCCTGGTCTTGTCCCCCCCTCCCTCCCTAACCCCTGGTCTTGTCCCCTCCCTCCCTCCCTAACCCCTGGTCTTGTCCCCCCCTCCCTCCCTAACCCCTGGTCTTGTCCCCTCCCTCCCTCCCTAAACCCTGGTCTTGTCCCCCCCTTCCTCCCTCCCTCCCTAACCCCTGGTCTTGTCCCCTCCCTCCCTCCCTAACCCCTGGTCTTGTCCCGCCCCTCCCTCCCTAACCCCTGGTCTTGTCCCCCCCTCCCTCCCTAACCCCTGGTCTTGTCCCCCCCTTCCTCCCTCCCTCCCTAACCCCAGGTTAACTCTTCTCCCCCTCCCCAGGCCGTATCCCAGACAGTCTGAAGAACTGTGTGAATAAGGAGTATCTGATGGCGGCGTCCCAGTGGCCCAGCATGGAGACGGCCACCGTGCACCCAGAGCTCAACGGAGCTGCAGCCTACAGGTGAGGAGGGGGGGGGGCAACCCTGTCATCTAGGAGAGGGGGGGGGCAACCCTGTCATCTAGGAGAGGGGGGGTCAACCCTGTCATCTAGGAGACGGTTTTACAACCGTTTTATTCCCCATGCCGCCCACCTCATGCGTCCCTTGTACGAGACCCTGCGGGGGAAAGGGCCCAAGGACGTGTTGGACTGGTCCCCGGAGATGGACAAGGCTTTCGGGGCTGCTAAGAACGCGCTGGCCAACGCTGCTCTACTGGCGCACCCGTCTCCCACGGCCCCGGTCGCCCTCACGACGGACGCCTCTGACTATGCAGTGGGGGCGATGTGCGAGCAATGGGTGAACGGGGCTTGGCAGCCGCTGGCCTTCTTCAGCAAACAGCTCCGCGACAACGAGCGCAAGTACAGCACCTTTGACAGGGAACTGCTGGGTATTTTCCTTGCCACCAGACACTTTAGATTCCTGTTAGAGGGCCGCCAGTTCACCGCCTTCGTGGACCACAAGCCACTGACATTCTCCATGGCCGAGACCTCGGAGCCATGGTCTGGGCGTCAGCGGCGTCAGCTCTCGGTGATCTCCGAGTTCACCACGGACATCCAGCACTTGGCGGGCAAGGACAACTTCGTCGCCGACTGCCTCTCACGGGCGGTCGTCGGGTCTGTTCACTTAGGACTCGACTATGCCGCCATGGCGGCGGACCAAGCCGCAGACTCTGACATTCAGGCCTACCGGGTCGCTCCTACTGCACTGCAGCTGGAGGACGTGGTGTTCGACGCGGCCAAAGCCACTCTCCTCTGCGACGTCTCCACCGGCCAACCACGTCCTATGGTGCCGGCTGCCTGGCAGTGCAGGGTTTTCGATACCATCCACGGCCTTTCCCACCCGGGGGTGAAAGCCTCGGCTAAGTTGGTGGGGATTAAGTTTGTTTGGCCTGGCCTCCGGAGGGACGTTAGGACCTGGGCTGGCTCGTGTGTGGCATGTCAGCGCGCTAAGGTGCACCGCCATACCAAAGCCCCTTTGGCACCGTTTGTGCCCCCTGCCCCCGTCTCACGGATATACCTACCTCCTCACCATGGTGGATTGGACCACCAGGTGGCCAGAAGCTGTTCCCCTGGCCTCTACTACGGCAGCGGAGGTGGCCCGGGCGTTCATTGGGTGCTGGGTGGCCCGCTTTGGCACACCAGGTGACATCACGAGCGACAGGGGCCCCCAGTTCACCTCGGAGCTCTGGACTACGGTTGCTGAGCACCTGGGGGTGAAGATCCACCACACTACGGCGTACCACCCGCAGGGCAATGGACTTTGTGAGCGGTGCCATCGGGACATGAAGGCCGCTCTTCGGGCCAGCCTGATGGACAGTGGCTGGGTGGACCGCCTCCCTTGGGTCATGCTCGGTCTTCGCTCTGCCCCCAAAGAGGACCTCCAGGCCTCGTCCGCCGAGCTGGTGTATGGCCAGCCACTACGGGTCCCTGGGGAGTTTCTTCCAGATGCTGCAGCTCCCTGGTCGGCCGCCTCTCATAGAACTGTGTTCCGGGGCATTGTGGATGACCTCGTCCCCATTCCGACATCACGCCACTGCCTCCCCCAGTCCTACGTCCCCAGGGACCTGCCATTGGCCAAGTACGTTTTCATCCGATACGACAGCCATCGGGCTCCGCTGCGGCCCCCCTACGACGGGCCCTTCCGTGTCCTGGAGGCGGGCGCTAAGCACTTTGTGGTGGACATGGCGGGCAGGTCAGAGCGGGTCGCTATAGACCGTCTCAAGCCTGCTCACTTGAACATTGACGAGCCAGTTCAGTTGGCCCTACCCCCGCGGCGGGGCCGGCCCCCTGCCCCAACCTCTGTCCCTGCCCCAGTCCCTTCCATGGCCCGGGCTCCAGTTCCAGTTCTCACCCTTAATCCCCCTCCTGCAAAGCGCAGCCGTTTCGGCCGCTTGATCCACCCCCCGCCACGTTAACTGTGTGTACTGTTCTGTAGTACTTTTCATTGATTGCCTGTTCAGTTGGACTGTTAATGGTTATCTTTGTTTTTTTTACCTTCTGCGTTGGTGAATTCTGGGGGGGCCTGTGTGGTGATTCACATTAAGTTAATAGGAAAGACATTCACCAAGGAGTGTTTGTACCTTTAAGAGTGGGGGTTAAAGGGGCAAGGGTTTCCGGTTCCGGAGAAGGTTATTGTTGTTGTCACTGAGTGTATGTTGTATCAGAAAGTGAGAAGTAAACAACCTCGACTCCAACCTACGTCTGTCGTCTCATTGTTGCAACTCCCACAACACAACACTTTTGTTTTTGTTCAAATTTTTTCACGAGTTCAAATCAAAGACCTAAGACTTTTTCTATCTACGCAAAAGGCCTATTTCTCTCAAATTGTGTTCACAGATGTGTTTAAATCCGTGTAAGTGAGTGATTACTCCTTTGCCGAGATAATCCATCCACCTGACAGGCGTGGCATATCCAGATGCTGATTAGACAGCATGATTATTCAGGGTTCCTGCACTGGTCTTAAAACGCCTAAAAAAGTAGCTTAAAAAGTCTAAAATCCAGCAATCCGACTTACAAGGCCTAAAGGTCTTAAGTCTCAGTTATTAGGTCTAAAAAATGTAGGTGCTAGGTCCAAAAAAATAGATTTGCTTGTCCTGCAACGAAATCAGTCCAACCACATCGATTTACGTGGAAATTAATCAAGCTGGAACCAAAAAAATGCCAATTCGCTGCCCCCGAAAGAAATTATTGGTGAACAAAGCTACGCAGGATGACAAAAAGCTATCATATGGTGTCGCGATAGGTCTAAAATTCTATTCAAATAGGTAAAAAAAAAGTCTGAAAAGGTCTTAAATTTGACTTGTTGAAACTTGTAGGAACCCTGTTATTGCACAGGTGTGCCTTAGGCTGGTCACAGTAAAAGGCCACTCTAAAAATGTGCAGTTTTACCACACAGCACAATGCCGCAGATGTGGCAGGTTCTGAGGGAGCGTGCAGTTGGCATGCTGACTGCAGGAATGTCCACCAGAGCTGTTGACCGTGAATTGAAAGTTCATTTCTCTACCATGAGCCGTTTCCAATTCCAATTCTCAGAAACGCCTTTGGAGACGGCTTATGGTCGAGAAATGAACATTCAATTCACGGGCAACAGCTCTGGTGGACATTCCTGCCAATTGCACGCTCCCTCAAAAACAAAAGTGTTGCGTTTATATTTTTTGTTCAGTGTATATTATTCTATAGTCGACACATTCACAAAAAACCTAAATAATTTAAAATCGATCTCTGAGTCAAGATATCTGTCTTTGAATGCCCTGATCAGTCCTGATGTTCCATATTGCCCATTGGGAAGATTTCAACCACCACCTATTGTAACTCTGCTCTTTCTCTCTCCCCACTCCCTCCTCCCCTCCCTCCCCCGCCCCGCCTTCTCCCAGGTTTCCTGCAGGTCTAATGGGCGTGGCCACGGGCCTGTCGGGAGCGGGGCCGGGGGTGGAGGCCCTGGCGTTGGCTCACGCCATCGCCCCCGTGTCCCACCCCCCCCACGCCCCGTCACCAGGACAACCCTCCAAGGCCGAGGCGGACAGAGACCTCCCGTCTGACCAGTAGCAGCGCCCCCACAACAACACATTCCGTCACCCCTGGAAACCTATACCCCCCCTCCCCTCCCCTCAGCCCCCCACCCACCCAGCCACCATCATTGTCAAACCCCCACCCACCCATCCACCCCACCCACCTCAGACAGACTGACACTGGGACTCTTACCGGTTCCGTTCCACATTGATCTGGAGATGTGTTGAGCCCCGGGGTCTTCTTCAGAACACAGTAACCAGCCCCCCCCCCCCCACCAGGAGTGGTCCCGTCCACAGCAACCCCCCCCCACCCACCTCCTGAACACCTCACCCCGCCCACCCCCAGCCGCCACACTTCCAACACCGTCAGCAATAACTCTTCTCAAGGATTTCAAGAATTGGATTGGTTATATTTCTTTTTTTAGTTTTAGCTTTTCTTTTCTTTTTTTCTTTCTTTTTCTTTTTTTTGAGGAAAAAAAACGACTTTTTGTTGTTGTTGCTGTTTGTTGATCTGTTCTGATTCTAGGTTGTTTTTTGAGTAGTAGCATTTCTTCTGAAGTGAGGCTTTTTACTGTGACGCTCGCTTGATGAGAAGAGGAAGGTTCTGGAATGTTCTGGAAGGTTCTGGAAGGTCGCAGAGCTCAGCGTTCCTGAGTGGCTGATGTTACTGTTCTCTCCTCTGTTTGATAAACGCCTCTCTCTCTCTCTTTTTCATTTCTACAAACAAACCGTGTGTACTAAAGTAACATACCCCTTCCCCCCCCCGACAAACTCCCCAACTCAACCTGTGGTTCCCTCTCTCCCTCTCCCTCCTGTCAGTCTATCGGTGAAGCCTGTTAACCTAGCCTGATGCTAAACTCAAACCCCTGTGAGTCTATCGGTGAAGCCTGTTAACCTAGCCTGATGCTAAACTCAAACCCCTGTGAGTCTATCGGTGAAGTCTGTTAGCCTAGCCTAGCCTGACGCTAAACTCAAACCCCTCGTCTCCCTAAGATGATGAAACCGCTCCTCGCTCCCTACAGTTTTTTATGTCACGCTTTGATGATGTAATTACCTGACTTCCTCCTCCATCCATCCTTCCTTCCTGTGCCCCTCTGCTCCTCAAGCACCCACGACGTCACTTCCTGTGGAACGTTCAGCTGATCGTTATCACTTCCTGTCGAAAGGTCAGGTGACGCCCCTGGTGTTCTGTCTGGTCATGTCTGAACCGTGTCTCTGTGACGTCACGTGCGTACACACACACACACACACACACACACACACACACACACATACACATAGAAACACGTATATACACACACACACACACACACACAGCTAAATCATCATCATCAGCGTGCATGACAGGTCCCTGACCAGCAGGGGGGGCTGTCTGGACGCTCATCTACTGTTCTCTGCCTTGCCGTTCGGCCTCAGTGCTGCGGACATGTGGCGTGTCGCTCTACCGCCCCCTGCAGGATGTTAAACACATTACACAGCAGCAGTCAGCCACATGGCTGGGGTCTGACCACTGATACTTCCAAAGACAACAGGGACAGGTGACAGGTGATAGACTCACTGTCACTCTCTCCACCAGACCACCCCCCCCTTTAGAAGCCTCACCCCCCCTCCCCCCCCCCACAACGGCAATCAGCCAACGTGGGGTCGCCCACCCCTTTAAGAGTGAGGAGATAGTGTAGCAAGAGTGGATTCACCATTCCCTTTAAGAACAAGGGCAGAGTGTGTGTGTGTGTGTGTGTGTGTGTGTGTGCGTGCGCGCGCGTGTGTGTGCCTGTCCGTGTGCGTGTGTGCCTGTGCGTGTGTGTTCCTTTGTGTGTGTGTGTGTCTGTCTGTGTTCCTGTGTGTGTGTGTGTGTGTGTGTGTGTGTGTGTGTGTGTGTGTGTTCTGGTATTCTCCCATCAAGTTGACAAGCTGTTGTCTTTCCAAAGGAGTAGTGTTTCCTAGCGAGTAACTATTAACGCCATGGTGTCCAGGGAATACCTTTCCAGTACCTCAGTCACAGATATTGAATGTACCTTCAAACCCTCTTTTCTTTTTTGTACAGCTTTTTCTAGAGACATCTTTGCTATTCCTGACCAGAAGGGTTGTGAAATTGTAGCAAAACAATGGCTAAATCCCCCCACCTACCCACCCCCCCACCCACCCAGCCACCCCCACCCCCAACAGAATTGACAGCAAACCTTTTTAGACATCACAGTACTCCCAACTGTCAAAACCTCAGGCTTTCAAAAAAAACTGATCTCTCTCTCTCTCTCTCTCTCTCTCTCTCTCTCTCTCTCTCTCTCTCTCTCTCTCTCTCCACCTTTTTGATATTTTTTTATACTTAATTTGTTTCTTTCTCTGTGAAAATAAACGAGCACAAGACTTTGACGTTTGGCCGTGTCCTGGTAGATTTCACCAGCTTCAACCAACCTGGTGTCTGGCAGCAGATCCTGAACCTGTGAGGAGCTTCATCTCTGGAGGTCTTCTTCTAGAGACATCTCTGGAGGTCTTCTTCTAGAGACATCTCTGAAGGTCTTCTTCTAGACTAGTAGTAGAGATGCTGTTTTCCTCCTACGGTCACGCTGCTCTCTCTCTCTCTGTCTCTGTGCATGTGAGGTATGTTGGAGGGGAAAAATGCTATTTGGCTAAACGATTACGTGTCATCTTGTTGTCCAACCTGTTCCCCTAACCCCCCCCCCCCCCAGTGCTTAAACCCAAGTTGCCATTTTGTGGTGGTCAGTTTCCAGTGATGTACAGTTTCCCCGCCCCCCCCCCCCCACCAGAGTCTATGGGACACACAGAGTTTGTGTCTGTGTTCAAGAAATACTAGGCTCCCCTTGTCATGTGATGAGTATATATTTTTAAGATACCCCCCCCATAGTTTGGATTATGAGCATTATAGTAATCTTTAATCTAATTGCCGTTGATGATGAACGACTTCTGACTTTTGTTGTTTTTTTGTCTTCAGTTCAGCAGTGCGCAACGTGTTGTTAAAAAAAACCATCATGTCGTTTTTTGTTTTTGGTTGTTGTAGAAGTTCATGTGTATCGATGCTCATTGTGTTCTCCATGTTGTACTGAAACATTTCAAGGTAAAAAAAAAGAAGGGTTTTTTCTTTTTTTTTCGTCGTGAAATGTTTTTTGTCCCAGCCTCCCTGCCGTAGCTTTGTCAACCCCCACCCACCCAGCCTTAACTCCCCCCCCCCTCCTGTCAAGTAGCTGGAGAGAGTTGCCATGGAAACACTCACTGCCTTAAACACAGTTGACCACAGTCTGACGAGACGCCGTTCAATCAAACACCGCTGTCCGCACGCGCACACACACACACACACACACACCAAATGGACCACGCACATATACACACACACACACACACACACATATACACATATACACACATATACAGACACACACCCACTCCCACCCCACAGACACACACACACTCCCACCTCACACACACACACACCACACACACACACACACACACACACACACACACACCCACCCAGATGTACGTTCATACTGGGTCAAACTAACCCTCAGCCTCCGGACAGCGTTGTGATTGGACAGCCGTCTAACAGACCAGCCTCAGTGCTCAGACAAGCTCCACCTGATATTTCACTCTGGGGTGTGAGCCTGCCCCTCCCCCATCCCCCCTCCCCTTTCCCGCCGTGCGGCTCTGAATGGGTCTTTCATGCCCTCTCCCCTACCCCCCCCCACCCAGGGGGCCGGGGGACACCGGTTTGGGTCTGTCAGAGCAGAAACTTCTGGACAGTATTGGTCACTTTTCTCTCAGGGTTCAAATGCACACATATCCTCCTGCTGCCTCTCTCTCCCTCTCTCTCCCTCTCTCTCCCTCTCTCTCCCTCCCTCTCTCTCTTTCTCTCTCTCTCCCTCATTCTCTTTCTCCCTCCTTCCCTCTCTCTCTCTCCTTCCCTCTCTCTCTCTCCCTCACTCCCTCCCCCTCTCTCTCTCTCCCTCCCTCACTGTCCCTCTCCCCCTCTCTCTCCCCCCTTGTGTTCCTGCCTCACCCCTCAGAATGTAGAACAGCTTCCAGAGATCCTGCTCTCCTCTCCTCCTCTTCCTCTCCTTCTGTCTTGTGCACAGTGAGTTCTGTATGTTCTGTTGTTTTTTCTGTTTTTATTTCTTTCTCTTTGGCACTGACATCTAACATTGAATGAATGAGTGAATGTTTTAAATGGACTGTGTGTTAATGTTGAAATTTGGGAAATGTATTTTTACAACACGTGAACATGTGGTCTTTTTTCTTTTTTCTTTCTTTTTATTTTGGGTCTTTCACTCACACTTCTTGTCGTGAATTAATAGATTTTTCTTTCTCACCAGACTGCTAAAACCATAAAAAGAGAAAAAAAAATGAAAAAAAAAGTCCTGTAACTAGGCTCTTAAGCTTTATTTTTGTTTTGTTTACTTTTTTATTAGAAACAATCATGTTTGTGATGGTAACTTCCGATGGTAAACTCCACACCGTATTTTAATAAAATCCTAAAAATTAACCCTTCGCTTTCTCATGCTGCTTCCTAATGAAAGGTCTCTCTCTCCTTCCCTCATCCTTTCACTGATTTATGTTTCCCCCCTTTCGCTGTCCCTCTCCCCCTTCTCTCTCTCTCATTCTCTCTCTTTCTCTGTCCCTCTCCCCCTTTTCTCTCTCTCTCATTCTCTCTCTTTCTCTGTCCCTCTCCCCCTTCTCTCTCTCTCATTCTCTCTCTTTCTCTGTCCCTCTCCCCCTTCTCTCTATCTCTCATTCTCTCTCTTTCTCTGTCCCTCTCCCCCTTCTCTCTATCTCTCATTCTCTCTCTTTCTCTGTCCCTCTCCCTAGTCTCTCTCTCATTCTCTCTCTCTTTCTCTGTCCCTCTCCCCCTTCTCTCTATCTCTCATTCTCTCTCTTTCTCTGTCCCTCTCCCTAGTCTCTCTCTCTCATTCTCTCTCTTTCTCTCCCCCTCTATCAATGCCTGTCCTTGTTTTTAGCTGAACAGCTGCTGCTACAATGTGTGTGTGTGTGTGTGTGTGTGTGTGTGAGTGTATTCCCTGTGTGTGTGTGTATATTCTGTGTCTGTGTGTGTGTATATTGTGTGTGTGTGTGTGTATACTATGTATGTGTGTGTATGTGTATGTATGTGTGTGTGTGTGTGTATACTCTCTCTCTGTATGTGTGTGTGAGGAGTGACGAGCCCTACATTAGATCCATGATGACCCAGGTGCACGGGGGGGAGGGTTAGGGTTAGCCTGGGGGTGTGTGTGTTTACCTCCCCTGTTTACCACCCCTGTTTGTCTGCTTTTATATGGGCCAAGCACACACGACAGCTTTACGAGGGGGGGGTACAGGTTTACAAGCGTGGGGTAGAGATGAGGGCGAGAATGCCAACACCAAAAGTACAACCATATGCTCACTATCCCTCATAATACTATCTACTATCCTTCATAATACTCTCTAATATCCCTCATAATACTATCTACTATCCCTCATAATACTATCTACTATCCTTCATAATACTATCTACTATCCTTCATAATACTATCTACTATCCCTCATAATACTATCTACTGTCCCTCATAATACTATCTACTGTCCCTCATAATACTATCTACTATCCTTCATAATACTATCTACTATCCCTCATAATACTATCTACTATCCTTCATAATACTATCTACTATCCTTCATAATACTATCTACTATCCTTCATAATACTATCTACTATCCTTCATAATACTATCTACTATCCTTCATAATACTATCTACTATCCCTCATAATACTATCTACTATCCCTCATAATACTATCTACTATCCCTCATAATACTATCTACTATCCTTCATAATACTATCTACTATCCTTCATAATACTATCTACTATCCATCATAATACTCTACTATCCCTCATAATACTATCTACTATCCCTCATAATACTATCTACTATCCCTCATAATACTATCTACTATCCTTCATAATACTATCTACTATCCTTCATAATACTATCTACTATCCTTCATAATACTATCTACTATCCTTCATAATACTATCTACTATCCTTCATAATACTATCTACTATCCCTCATAATACTATCTACTATCCCTCATAATACTATCTACTATCCCTCATAATACTATCTACTATCCTTCATAATACTATCTACTATCCTTCATAATACTATCTACTATCCCTCATAATACTATCTACTATCCCTCATAATACTATCTACTATCCTTCATAATACTATCTACTATCCCTCATAATACTATCTACTATCCTTCATAATACTCTCTACTATCCTTCATAATACTATCTACTATCCCTCATAATACTATCTACTATCCTTCATAATACTATCTACTATCCCTCATAATACTATCTACTATCCTTCATAATACTATCTACTATCCTTCATAATACTATCTACTATCCCTCATAATACTATCTACTATCCTTCATAATACTATCTACTATCCCTCATAATACTATCTACTATCCCTCATAATACTCTCTACTATCCTTCATAATACTATCTACTATCCCTCATAATACTATCTACTATCCTTCATAATACTCTCTACTATCCTTCATAATACTATCTACTATCCCTCATAATACTATCTACTATCCTTCATAATACTATCTACTATCCCTCATAATACTATCTACTATCCTTCATAATACTATCTACTATCCTTCATAATACTATCTACTATCCTTCATAATACTATCTACTATCCCTCATAATACTATCTACTATCCTTCATAATACTATCTACTGTCCCTCATAATACTATCTACTATCCTTCATAATACTATCTACTATCCTTCATAACACTGTCTACTATCGGGGGTATTCCATTAATGTCGCAAAAGGAAAATCTAGTCTTATTTCGATAAGTCTCGCGAGCCGGGAAAAAAAAATCCAGGTTTATTTTGATAAATCTCGCAAGTCTTATCAAAATAAATCTCGATTTTCCTTTAGCGACGTTGATGGAATACCCCCCTGGTCCCCTCTCTTGTTGTGTCTCGTTGTGTTCTGTGCAGATGTGTGGTGCTTTTGGGGGTATAACTAGTCGTGTGCTGCAGAACACACCAGAAAGGCTCCTCCTGCCTTATGGGCCGATCTCCTGGGCCCAGTTGTTCAAAACGTTCAATCTGGATCAGAATTATCCTGATACTTGTTTTGCTATCCAGGATCAGGGGCCAGTTGCATAAACATAGATTAAGACTGATCTAAGCCTTAGACTAGTTTTATATTATCATAAACATAGATTATGACTGGTCTAAGCCTTAGACTAGTTTTATATTCTCATAAACATAGATTAAGACTGGTCTAAGCCTTAGACTCGTCTTATATTCTCAGGTTAGACCAGTCTAATTAAGACTACCTGTTGCATAAAAAATAAGACTGACTTATTTTGAGGTTAGAAAGTAAGTCTCCTTCCCCCTGGCTAAGCTTGATTTAAGAGTGTTGCTATGGGAACGAGTCAGGGCTAGTAGCTAGCTAACACTGTAACTCCAGCGCGGTAAACTACTTCACTGGTTAAAACTGCTAAGCAGTATACTTTTCTCCACATTATATTCCTCCAATATACACACGTTTTCAGGAGAAGAAAAGAGAGTTTATCTCTCATATCTTCCGCCGCAATCTTTATGTAAACGTCCCCAGATCTATCTGGCTGATGTTGAGTCGTATAGGGGGAAATCAGCCAGCTCGATCTGATCCTGGATAGCAAAGAAGAGAAGCAGGATCGTTCTGATCCAGATTAAAAGCTTTGAACAACTGGGCCAACACTTAGAGAAGCATGGACTGAGGAAGTCTCTCAGACAGATAAACGTTCGGATCTCGCTGACTCAGATTCCCCTGCTGCTTTTCCACAACCTCACAACCATCTCCAACCTCAGAGCTGCTGCTCA
The DNA here is from genome assembly GCF_963989245.1 of Nansenia antarctica. Taxonomy (NCBI): domain Eukaryota; kingdom Metazoa; phylum Chordata; class Actinopteri; order Argentiniformes; family Microstomatidae; genus Nansenia; species Nansenia antarctica. Next base: position 38,263,490 of record NC_137677.1, on the reverse strand, counting down.
GCAGACTGACTACAGGAGAGCTGACGCTTTCTTTAAATGGTAAATGGACTGACTTATATAGCTCCTTATTCCAAAGTGCTTTACAACAGCCTCTCATTCACCCATTCACACACACATTCACACACCAATGGCGGCAAGCTACCATGCAAGGCGCCGGCCCGCTCATTGGGAGCAATTTCTGGGGTTCAGTGTCTTGCCCAAGGACACTTCGACATGTGGCAAGCCGGGGCTCGAACCGCCGATCTGCCAACCTTGCGATCATTAGACACCGACTCTACCTCCTGAGCCACAGCCACCCGTTAAAACATTCTCTGATACAATGAGACACACCACAGTCCTTTCTAATGGCTTTTTTTGCTGTTTACTCTCTCATGGTATCTCTCTACATTTACGTTGACATTTTTGCCATTTAGCAGACGCCTTATTCCAAAGCGACTTACAATCGATACATTTGTCTAAGCAAGTGAACCATCACTTGGTGATGTTCACAAAGTGAACGAGCACTTTGAGCTGCAACGTTTACAGGAAAAGCGCTATACAAATAAAAAGTTATTATTATTATCAATTCATCAGTCGTAGCAGGAAGAGTACAAGGGGGGAACTAGAAATCTTAGGAGACACAGTATAGGGGGTAGTAGATGTCTCAGGAGACACAGTTCTGGGGGGTAGTAGATGTCTCAGGAGGAGCAGTTAAGGTGTAGCCTGAAGAGATGGAGGTCTTCAGTCTCTGACGGAGTCTCTCTAATTGTCTAGTCGATGCACCTCTGTCGTACTGTTTCCAAGTGCGGATACTGCAGGCTCTGTCTGGTACTGGGGGGGGCAGTGACTAAGCAGCACGTTTGCCAGATTGGCTGTACTCTCCTCTCCGTACCAAGAGAAGGCCCAGGTTGCATAACCTCCCCTGTCTTTGTGACGGGGGCTCAGGGAGCAAATTGCGTTTTAACAGGCCTGATTCACAACCGCCCGCCCCCGCTCCCTCCTTCCCTACTCCCTCACCCCCCTCTCCCTCACCCCCCTCTCCTTCATCCCCCTCTCCCTCACCCCCCTCTCCTTCATCCCCCTCTCCCTCACCCCCCTCTCCTTCATCCCCCTCTCCCTCACCCCCCTCTCCCTCCTTTCCTACTCTTTCATCCCCCTCTCCCTCCTTTCCTACTCTTTCACCCCCCTCTCCCTCCTTTCCTACTCTTTCATCCCCCTCTCCCTCCTTTCCTACTCTTTCATCCCCCTCTCCCTCATCCCCGGCTCCTTCATCCCCTACTCTCTCCTTCCCTCCTCTCCCTCTCCCCCATCTCCCTCATCCCCCTCCCCCCAACTCTACTCCCTCCTACCCTACTCCCTCCTTCCCTACTTTTTCCTCCCCCTTTCCCTCATCCCCCCTACTCCGTCAACCCCCCCCCCCCCCCCCACTCAAGAGTTATGTAACAGAGTGCTCCATCCATCCAGCGATCCACCACATTCCCCTGTCAGACCCCACACTGCTAAGGGCATTTATTTGGGGAGGGTTTGTTTATTCTACAGAGGAGGCGGGGGGGGGGGGGGTGATGTGAGATGAGACCCCAGAGGAACCAATATGACATGGGAAGATACTGGTCAACCTGTAAAATGGTTTAGGGCCACTGGTTACCAAAATGGTGGGCTGAGAACCTCCCCACTGGTCGGACGTTGGGTCCAGACTGGGTCCTGGTTAGAAACATGGGTTCTGTTCTATGGGGTCACAGGACAGGAAACAGAACCGGGGCAGCTGTGGCGCAAGGAGGTAGAGCCGGCGTCTAATGATCGCAAGGTCGGCGGTTCGCTGGATCGGTGTCGGCGGGCAAGACACTGAACCCCCAAATTGCTCCCCAAATTTGGGGGCCAGCGCCTTGCATGGTATCTTGCCGCCATTTGGTGTGTGAATGTGTGTGTGAATGGGTGAATAAGAGGCCATTGTAAAGCAGCTTTGGAATAAGGTGCTATGTAAGTGCAGTCCGTTTACCATAGAACACTTAAATGGGTCATGGCACAATGAGGTGGTATGGTCCAGGGGTTGAGGTGGTATTTTATTTTATTATGAGTAGAGGGAGGAGGAGAGAGGGGAGAAAGGGAACAGTTTCTAGAGGGAGGGGAGAGGAGAGGGGGAGAGGAGAGGAGGAGAGGAGAGAACAGGAGAGGAGGAGAGGACAAGAGAAGAGGAGAGGAGAGGAGAGAAACTGAGAGAACCTGGAGGTTTTTGACATCAGGGCATCAAGTCAAGATGGAAGCTGTCAAATGGTTCCAATCCTTTCCTCCCAATATGTCACACTTCTCCTCCTCCTCATCATCATCATCATCCCTCTATCCCAGTGACAGTGTTATGGTCCTGAGGGAGATGCAGAGAGGAGTTGTTGTCGTTTAACCAGATAGAAGAGACGGTCACAGCGTCCTGGTGTGTGTAGTGTCAAAGAGCCCACAGGTCCTGGTCCAGGTATGCGTTGCATCAGCAACACAAAGGCCAGCGTACAAATATTTATCGCCGGTCTCCTCCTTCTCCTCTAAATATTAGTCCTAACGTGGGACGTCTTGGTGACTGCACCGGTGGAGATGACGTGGGCAGGGTTTGGTGTTTATCCGCCACGGTCGGGGGGTTTGACCAGCACTCATTGATCATCTCCGCTGTGTCAACATTATTATTCAGATTCAGATTCAGATTCAGACAACTTTACTGATCCCGCTGGGGGCAATTCATTTGTAGCTTTACTCCTCATTCAGACACAAACAACATACAACAGTACAATGTCGTGTCAAGCACAGTTCAGTAAACAGACAACAAGGTCATTAAAGGGCACCTTCTAGATGTGTAAAACATAAATAAATAAAATAAATCATAAAAAAAAAAAAAAAAAAAGTCTACTTGAAGTGATCACCATCTGAGTTAAGTAGTCTGATGGTGATCACTTCAAGCAGACTTACCATGCACTGTTCTTAGTCAAGTCGTTATATTTTTTTAATGATTTATATTTCTGACGTCCCATCAGTATGTTTTCAAGAATAGCAGCCGATATGTTTATGTAATAGTGTGTCTGTACCAGCCTTACAGTTAGAGCGTCCGCCCTGAGATCGGTAGGTTGTGAGTTCGATCCCCGGCTGAGTCATACCACCAAAGACCATTTTGTATTATAAAAATGGTACCCGATGCCTCCCTGCTTGGCACTCAGCATTGAGGGTTGGATTTGGGGGGGGGTAAGACCCTGCGACATACCAGCGTCATGTCCAGGGGGGTGTACTTGTACATCAAGCCACCTCATGCTACGGAAACAAGAGATAGGCTCCTGCCCCCTAAGGTCTCTTAGGCTCGAGAACCATCGGTTCTCAAGGCTTACTTACTTACCTTTAGTAGTGGGCCTACTGTCCTATTGATCTGATGGAGAGGATGAAGGTTTCCCTCCAGCAGGGGTTAGTCAGGGTACTAGCAGTGGTTAGTCTGTTAGTACCCTAGCAGAGTACAAGCCTAGCTGTGGGTTTAGTCCGGAGTTGTCATTGTTCCTGTCTCACTGACCTCCACTACTGATTAGTTGGCCCAGTATTTCATTATGTGTGTGTGTGTGTGTGTGTGTGTGCGTGTGTGCGCGTGCGTGCGCGTGTGCGTGTGCGCACTTGTTAATCTGTGTGTGTGTGTGTGTGTGTGTGTGTGTTAATCAGTGTGTGTGTGTGCTAATCAGTGTGTGTGTGTGTGTGTGTGACGCACGGCTCTCTGTCATCAATCAGAGGCTGGTTTTCCCCTAACCTACTTTAGAGAGATGGAAACCTGCTGCTGAGAGGGGGAGCAAGGGATGGAGAGAGGGGAGAGGGAGAGAGAAAGAGAGGGGAAAAGGGAGATCGAGAGGGACAGAAACTAGTAGAGGGAGGAGGTGGAGAGAGGGGAGAAAGGGAAGAGAAGAAAGGGAGAAGGGGAGAGGAGAAGAGAAGAGGAGAGAAACAGTGAGAGAACTTGGAGGTTTTTGACATCAAGGGATCAAGTCAAATTGTTCCAATCCTTTCCTCCCAATATGTCACTCTTCTCTCTCCTCCTCCTCATCCCTCTATCCCCTGACGGTCAGGCGTGTCCTTTAGGGGAGGGGTCAGGGGAGAGGCAGCGCCTAACTCAGGGCTCTGGGATACTTATTGTTTCCATAGCAGAGAAGTCTGTTGAGTGGAGGCTGTATCTCAGGAGGTAGAGGCTGTGTCTCAGGAGGTAGAGGCTGTGTCTCAGGAGGTAGAGGCTGTGTCCCAGGAGGTAGAGGCTATGTCTCAGGAGGTAGAGGCTGTGTCTCAGGAGGTAGAGGTTGTGTCTCAGGAGGTAGAGGCTGTGTCTCAGGAGGTAGAGGCTATGTCTCAGGAGGTAGAGGTTGTGTCTCAGGAGGTAGAGGCTGTGTCTCAGGAGGTAGAGGCTGTGTCTCAGGAGGTAGAGGCTGTATCTCAGGAGGTAGAGGCTGTATCTCAGGAGGTAGAGGCTGTATCTCAGGAGGTAGAGGCTGTGTCTCAGGAGGTAGAGGCTGTGTCTCAGGAGGTAGAGGCTGTGTCCCAGGAGGTAGAGGCTATGTCTCAGGAGGTAGAGGCTGTGTCTCAGGAGGTAGAGGTTGTGTCTCAGGAGGTAGAGGCTGTGTCTCAGGAGGTAGAGGCTATGTCTCAGGAGGTAGAGGTTGTGTCTCAGGAGGTAGAGGCTGTGTCTCAGGAGGTAGAGGTTGTGTCTCAGGAGGTAGAGGCTGTATCTCAGGAGGTAGAGGCTGTATCTCAGGAGGTAGAGGCTGTATCTCAGGAGGTAGAGGCTGTGTCTAAGGAGGTAGAGGCTGTGTCTCAGGAGGTAGAGGCTGTGTCTCAGGAGGTAGAGGCTGTGTCTCAGGAGGTAGAAGCTGTGTCTCAGGAGGTAGAGGCTGTGTCTCAGGAGGTAGAGGCTGTGTCTCAGGAGGTAGAGGCTGTGTCTGAGGAGGTAGAGGCTGTATCTCAGGAGGTAGAGGCTGTGTCTCAGGAGGTAGAGGCTGTGTCTCAGGAGGTAGAGGCTGTGTCTCAGGAGGTAGAGCCAGCGGCTAATGATCGCAAGGTCGGCAGATCGGGGGTTCGAGCCCCGGCTGGCCACGTGTCGAGGTGTCCTTGGGCAAGAAACTGAACCCTCAAATTGCTCCCAATGAGCGGGCCGGATCCTTGCATGGTAGCTTGCCGCCATTGGTGTGTGAATGTGTGTGTGAATGGGTGAATGAGAGGCCGTTGGAAAGCGCTTTGGAATAAGGCGCTATATAAGTCAGTCTATATGAGTCAGTCTGCTGAGATAAGCCAGTCTGATGTGGCTGACAGCCAACATGTACCTCTGTCTGCTCACACTTGAGGGCAGCCTCAGGCCTGACTAGGATAGACAGGGTGTGTGTGTGTGTGTGTGTGTGTGTGTGTGTGTGTGGGTGTGTGGGTGGGTGGGTGGGTGGGTGGATGGGTGTGTGTGTGTGTGTGTGTATGGGAGGGAGGGG
>NC_137677.1:38221831-38250337 GCF_963989245.1 Nansenia antarctica | reverse complement strand
ATGTATGTACACACCTGCATGTACTCTGCACTGCACTCTAGACACAGACACCTACCAGACACCTACCAGACACCTACCAGACACCTACCAGACACCTACAGACACCTACCAGACCCCTACCAGACACCTACCAGACACCTACCAGACACCTACCAGACACCTACAGACACCTACAGACATGGCTGTGGGCTTCTGGTGGGATGATGATGGGACCGTGGGGGCTGAGACGCACCCTGGGTCGTGGTTCCTCTCATTAGGTCCTGGATGGGACACTCTGCTGGCAGGCTTCTAGCCAGACAGGCCTAAAAATGTACCCCTTCATAGAGGTCACCACTCAGAGGTCTGTGTGTGTGTGACAGAGTGTGTGTGTGTGTGTGTGTGTGTGTGAGGGAGTGTGTGTGTGTGTGTGTGTGTGTGTGTGTGTGTGTGTGTGTGTGTGACGGAGAGTGTGTGAGACAGAGTGTGTGTGTGTGTGTGTGTGTGTGGGAGAGTGTGTGAGACAGAGTGTGTGTGTGTGAGGTAGAGTGTATGTGACGGAGTGTGTGATGGCATGTGCACATGCCACAACTACACACTGACATTATCGGTGGACATAAGAGACACCAAAGTACAGTAACTTCACTGGGACACACACACACTTGTCCTTGCACACACACGTATGCTAGTCCCCTGTGGGACATTCATCTACATGGGTAACCTCTACGCCATGCTCCGTGCATACCCATCTTTCAGAAATAACCACATAGCCAGATTTATAAATATCGCCTCTCACAAGACACAGTTGATGGATAACTATAGCCTGGGCCCTCATGTCAGGAAACACTAGCTAATTTGGAGTGATACTGTTTTATAAAGAAAAGAAAATGATGATGATGAATATTTTGTGGACAGTTCCTATTTTATCTTTTTTGATATGTAGAACGATTTGATATTTTGTAAATACTGTGTATGTTGTATCGTATCTCGTGTAACTCATGAATAAATATGGAGGTATTTTCTTTAAATAGAAGTCTGTGTCGTTTGGCTTCTTTCAACGCCAAGAGAGTCTTATCGTGTTATGTAAAGGCCGCGTCTGAATATGAAACTCGTGTCAGAATAAACGCCCTTGAATGGTGTCTGCGGGGGTTCCAGTAATCCACTATGACATCAATTTATTTGTGGCTTGTAGGCCAGACTGTAATTTTAACAGTATTAACACTTCTTTATTTGTCTGACCAAAGCTTTATAACTCTAAAAAACAGAACTGCTGTCATAAATATAATAGTGTGAAAATGATGTAACAGAAATACAGGGTGGCATAGAAAGACATTCTTAAACAAGAGATAATAAAATAAAATGCTTACATATTGCTATTTAGAGCACAATCATAGATGTTAACCAATTGGTGGCATTATTTCCTCTATTCTCACATTGACCAGTTCTTGAATGAAACATGGAGAGAGCCTCCTGTCAAACATTCTTCATGAACAAAACATGATATTGTAAGGGGTAGTGGGGATCTAGGAGATAGTGAGTTCGTCTGGTGATCTTCAGGTCAAGAGTTCAAATCCCGCATGGAACACCACCACTAGTGTGCCCTTGAGTAAGGCACTTAGCTCTAAATTACACCAGAGATACTGTCTCTGTAATCTGTAACTGTAAAATGCTTTGGATTAAATGCTAAATGTCTATTAAATTAAATAAACGTGATAGTGTAAGACTTTCCACTGTTATGCTTTTGTTGGTTGTATTATACCCAAAGACTATAGTATATTACGGGTGTCATATCTCTTGTATGATCTCTTTCCTAATCTCCTAGTCTTTCGTGAGACTATGGTCAAATCTCAATTGTCTTTATTTGATTCAGAATCATAATCATAATCTGAATTCTTTTTTATTGCCAAGTATATCTGCACATACAGGAAATTGACTTGGTGAGGTTGGTGCATAGGACTTTAAAAACAACAATATATAAGCAACAACAACAACAAAAATATCTATTTGGCCATTCTCTTTCCCAACCATGAGGACCAGTGCTTACCTATCTTTTTTTTTCTTCTTAGATCTTCTGGCGACCCCTTGTGGTTTACAAAGGCAGGTGACAGTTTCAAAGAGCTACAGCGCCATCTATCAGTATCCATCAGTATTGGAAAGAGAAAGCATTTTGTCTTCTTTTAGCTCCAAACAGTTAATCTGGGGTCAAAGTAAGGATTCTCTTTTAATGTTCATTTCATTTGAGCTTTAATTCAATAGGTTTTGCCAAATAAAAAAGTATAAACAAAAAACAAACAAAAAACATCCCCCTATTTGTATAATGTCCAAATAATGTATGTTTAGTATTTTGTCGGCAATCCTTTCCATGCAATAACTGCCTGAAGTCTGTGACCCATTGACCCACCAGACGCTGGGTATCTTCTCTGGTGACCTCTGCTAGGCCTGTACTGTAACCATGGTGATGCTCTGACAGGCCTGTAAATGCAGCCATCTTCACTTGTTTGGTTTGAGGCCTTTTTGCCAAAAATCTTATCATCAGGAAATTAAATACAAGTTCAATTGGAATTAAATCAGAAGACTGACTTGGCCAGCGAAAGAACACTGAAAAACTGAAAAACTTCCAGGACGACCAGTGTGATATTGCTGAATTATTATTAATGATTGTTGATTGTTTGGCGTGGTTCGCGACTTGGGACGGTGTGTGACGCGAAACTGACTGTCCTAACGGTAACCAACGGTAAGGTCGAAATTTAAAAGTACTCCCCTTAAACTGATCTGTAAATATATATATTTTTGTTATAAATAGAATTCGGAAACTGTTAGAGAACTTTATATTTGTATATATTTAAATATATATATATATGTTTATGTTTGCAGGAAAAGTGCTATACAAATAAAGGTTATTATTATTATTGTTGTTATTATTGTTATTGTTATTGTTATTGTTATTATTATTATTCTTATCAGGGCTGCCAAGTTTCACCAAAAGTTTGGAGTGAGATTTTTTGGCAGTGGAGCGACCCAAAACCCCTCTCTCCCACCCAATTATTTGTGCTAGTTTCCTGCAATTTTACATGTTGTTCATAATAAACCAGCACAAGAAATGAAAATAATTAATAACAATATATCATATTTATGAAATCTTAATAAACAAATACAGATAAACAAATACAAACTACAGACTCTAAAAGAAAAATGGGACTCATCAACAGGACTCAGCCCCTTGGTCAGCAGCAGAAAGACCCTTGGTCCTTATATACAGTGCATTGCTCATAGATGGCTATCATGTTATACAGTACATACCAGGGTTTTTCCTGGGTCAGAATGAGGGCTTGATGGTTGATCTTGTGATCTTGTTGATCCCAATTTTTTTTGAGGGACCCCCAATTGTTGTATTTGTATTGTAAATTGTAATTATTATTATTATTTTTGTACCGGGTTATGTTACAGTAGAGAAACAAAAAACAGTTACCAAAACTGAGTATTTACTAGCTAAGATTGGCAAAAGATTGGCGTGGTGCAACCGAAATTAGTAAACAACTAACTAGCTAGTAACAACTAGGGGTTTAGTAACTACTAAATGCCTGCATTTAGTAACAGGGCTGGACTGGGACAAAAATTAGGCCCTGGCATTTTGGGCCCAGACAGGCCCACCCCAATCGGTCGGACCACACCCACCAGCACAAAAATACTTGCCTTATATACTCGTCTTATATACTGTGCTGTACAGTCATATGACAAACTGTAGTATTCCCCCAAACCACCACAAAGACGACTACATACAGTAAGCAATGGTACCAGTGCAAGTAGACCAGTGTACTCAGTGATCAGATTCCAGAGCGAATTTACGAACGCAGCCTTGTTGTTCTAGATTTTGTTTCTCCATTATCAACCTATCATTGCGCTTTAGAGTAAAACAAAGCATGCAACTGTCGCGTCTATCTTTTCATGGCAACTCTACATTGTGATTTTGAGATTGATTGAGAGATTGATTGATTGAGATTGAGATTGAGATTGAGATTGAGATTGAGAGATTGAGATAACGTTTATTGCCACTATGCATTACACATATAGGAATTTGCTTCGTCACCACAGCAAGTGCGTTTATACTTTTTTCACATATCAAAAAACAGGACAACACAACAACAACACAGGACAAACAAGGGATATTAACTAATATTAAGTAATATTATTACTTGGTTACATTTTGCAATTGATCCGCGGTACACATGCGTGCCGAACCGTGGGGGGCGATCCGTTACACCCCTAACAGCTACCTATATTTTCCTTACCGGGTCAACGGTTACAGGCTGACTCGGCCCCGCTTCTTCTGTATCCTCTCTATCCTCTGTATCTGTACCCTGCTCCCACTCCTCCCTGCTAGCCTCCTCTTCAACCCTAACCCTAACCCTAAACCTCTGTATCTGTACCCTGCTCCCGCTCCTCCCTGCCAGCCTCCTCTTCAACCCTAACCCTAACCCTAAACCTCTGTATCTGTACCCTGCTCCCACTCCTCCCTGCTAACCTCCTCTTCAACCCTAACCCTAACCCTAAACCTCTGTATCTGTACCCTGCTCCCGCTCCTCCCTGCCAGCCTCCTCTTCAACCCTAACCCTAAACCTCTGTATCTGTCCCCTGCTCCCGCTCCTCCCTGCCAGCCTCCTCTTCTTCTGTATCCTCTCTATCCTCTGTATCTGTACCCTGCTCCCGCTCCTCCCTGCCAGCCTCCTCTTCAACCTGTTGCTGTTGCTGCTGTGGTCAACTTGAGGGTGCAGCAAACATGTCCCTAATGTTTACACATTTAGCAGCATCTGCCTCGAGTTTCTTCTTGTTTTTCTCCCTAAGTTTTTCCCAGCCTCCCTTCCGTTTTAGTGTGCTTTTGCGCTCCATCTCTCTCAGTATCTATCTAGTAACTATCCAGGCTAACTACATTTATTTTGCCGGCCGGCCCAAAACTACCGCGAAACTGAGACGGAGGTCTGGTGCTGCGTGCGTGCGTGACCCCTGACCCCCCCCCCCTTCTGTCTGTTGATTGGGCCAGCCCAGTGTCTGTCTAGAAAACCGACCAATGGGCCGCTGTCCCCGATTTATGGGCCGTTCAATGGTAGCTTCCGATTTATGGGCTGTTCGATGGTAGCTTTCGGCCGGGCCGGCTGGTAAAAAAATAAAATAAAAAATAAAAATACTTTATTTTTTATTTTTTTATTTTGCCGGTCGGCTCGGCCCAAAACTACCGCGGCCCACTATGCCAGATGGCCAGTCCAGCCCTGTTTAGTAATGACTTACGCCATATTGGTGCAACCCAGTCCAGTAGGCTACCAGATACGATGTTGTAATGTATGCACATATTTTGCTACCACGGTTGCCAGACGGAATTGACAATGTCCAGCCCAACCGGTCTAAAAGCTGCCGAATCCACCCGTCCAGTGTGACCAAAAGTAGCCCAATCTGGCAACCCTGCTTGCTAAGTTCTTGCAGCTCGCGTGAACACAGGTTCTTCCATCAGCGCTCGCCTGCCGCTTCGACTGCAGACTCAACCGGTAGCTTTCAAAAATAAAATTCCCGTAAAACAATCGTTATTTCTCGCCGTGAGAAGTAGAGGTGCGGCGTGAACTGGTTGAAATGCGTGAGTCTCACGGCGATTGCGTATTATTATATACTTTATGTTAATCGTCGAATTTAATGTTAAGCTAGCAACAATAAGTAAGCTAGCTAATAATGTACACCGCGGGTGTACGTCGACGTGTTTATATCCGTGATAATCCACGCCTGAAGATGGCCTATGACCGAAAGCTCGCGAATGTTTGATCTTTTTATTTTTTTATTTTATTTTATTTTTTGGTCGTCACTTTATATCCATATATCCAGGGGTGCACATAACTGGTGCGCCAGTGCGCATGCGTCGCCAAAATGCATGCTGCGCGGCAGATCAGCCGCATGAACGCGGTCTTGCGCACCAACAGCTGGAAGCGCTGGGAGAGGAATTTACTTCCTCAAAATCCAACTGCTGACTGCTGCATCACTGCAAGCCCCACTAAGTAACTATTTGCCGTCCCCTCAGCCGAAGGCCCGACGAGTAATCCATCACAACAGTCGACCGACGACGACCACGGCGACTCCCCTCACGAAAACATTAGGAAAGTATCGTAACTCGTACTTTCATTCCGCGTATCGCGTATCGCACGGTTATCACGCCGCCACGTGAAAATTCAGTCCCGAACGACTCGTCGCTAAAAGGGACACGTTTCTTTTCTCTGAAGCTTTCAAACGTTCAGACGTTTGTTTTACAGCTTCATTATCGCACCTAGACCCCTGACCCAGGATATGGTTGGGAATTCTATTAGAAAAAAAAAGACTTTGTTGCACAATCAAAATAATGAGCTATTTAAAGTGATAGCCTACAACATCCTCTACCATGGTTGAAATTGAGGACAGTATTAACAGCAGTCAAGAGAGCAGTGATGATGATGATTAAGCTTGTAGCATAAATAAATGCTTAGGCTGTAACTTTTTGTTGAAAAGTTGATTTCAGTGTTTACAGAACAGAGCAGTGCTTAAAGAGATGTCAGTTGATTTCATTGTGTTTAAAGAACAGACATTCAGTTAGTGCTTAAAGAGATGTCAGTTGATTTCATTGTGTTTAAAGAACATACATTCAGTTAGTGCTAAAGAGATGTCAGTTGATTTCAGTGTGTTTAAAGAACAGACATTCAGTTAGTGCTTAAAGAGATGTCAGTTGATTTCATTGTGTTTAAAGGAGTCTGACAGACTTTCATGCTTAAAGAGCAGTCATTTGATTTTGCATTTGTTTCTTTTGTTCTGTAGTGTATTTTCATGCTCTGTAACTATAGCGGTGGGCCTCTAAATACACACAATGGCCTTTTGACATGCATGTGCAGAGGATGTAATATCATCATGGGAAGATATAATTGCATTAGGGCCCGAGCCAACAAGACGCCCATAACATAAATTGCATTAGAATTGTATTAGACCATAGGGTGAATTGCATTATAATAAGACAATAACATCCTATTTACAGGCCAGAAAATGACCTCACCTACTATGATCTCACTGGTAAAACTTTGTATCTAACCAAATTAAAATGACGTGGACTCTGTTTTGATTGGCTCAGCGAAATAATAGTGACAGGGTATAAAGTCCGCTACGTAGATGGACTCTTTCTCTTTATTTTTTCACATCCATCCTGTGACCGATTCGGACCATCAGCTCCATTTGAGGGGCCATGCTGTGTAACCTGCTTCTTTTTGAATAAACAAGTCTTAAATTTGCTCAGGAACTCTTCTTCATTTTTTAGTAAGTAACAGATACCAAAATATATACGAAAGTTCTGCACACAATACTTTGTTTGTTCATCTTTATTTATGAATAAATGTCGTTTTGCTAATATAAGTTATCCATGTATCTGTTTAATGTAAATGTAAATGTAAAATGTATCCCTTTTTTTATCCATCCTGTGGGACGGGTCGTGACTCGCGAGCTCGGGGAGCACCAAGCAGCATCCCTAGGTGCTCCTCTGAGCACTGGCCCCAAAAAGTTATGTGCACCCCTGCATATATCATCCATGTTATGAAATGAGACGGGCTCTGTGTGAAGTACCCGGGTCGGCCAGCAGGGGCCGCTGTCTCCGTCTCCGCAGTGCCTACGAGGAGGAGTGCGTCGGATTACTGCAAAGCTCAATGGCGGACAGAGACAGAGCGGGACAGCTGCTGCTTTCAGGACAATAACATCTCGCCAACGTTTGGCATTTGTGCACATTTGCATCTGTGCATTCGTGTGTAGCCTCGGTGCGTCGTAGACAGAAGGTTGCGCCGGTGCATAAACTATAAGACTTGCGATAGTTGACAGACTCTCTCATTAATTGAAGGCCGTTTGTGGCCAGCTGGGTGTCGGGGAGTTACAGAGCCCAGCGAGTTGCTCTCTTTCATGGTGGCTACTGGCTAGCGAGCTCAACATGGGGGACTCTCTCTCTCTCGGCCTGATTGGGAAGCGACTTCTACTCCTCCTGAACGACTCAGGGACCCGAACCTCCGCGGCGGGACCCGAACCACCGGAGCAGCAGGCCGTCTGGACCCGGGAGGACTGGCTCCGAGGCACCGTGCGAGCGGTCAGCGTCATCGGCTTGGCCAGCCAGGGGTTGGAGGTGAGCCCGGGGGTAGTAGAGGCCAGCCCAGGGGTGGAGGTGAGCCCAGGGGTAGTAGAGGCCAGCCCAGGGGTAGTAGAGGCCAGCCCAGGGGTAGTAGAGGCCAGCCCAGGGGTAGAGGCCAGCCCAGGGGTAGTAGAGGCCAGCCCAGGGGACACTTTGACAACAACAACAACAACAACAACAGGCCTGACGGTCAGTGTTTACAGACCTCGACTAATACTGAGCTTCCTGTCACCGTTTGATAGTAGCACATTGATTCACAAGAAGTAGTGATCGGCTAGTCAACTGGTTTATAACCACTGTTATCATCCAATCTACACAGTTATGTCGTAGCTAACATGTACCAGTCGAGTGGGGGTGTCGCAGACAGTCGATTGGCTTCGTCGTAACTTGAGACCGAGGCTTTTGGGCCTTCTCAGACAACGATGGCACACAAACAAACAACGAATAAAACCCCAGGAAAACCGAGAGCGATACACGTGAAACTAACAACAACAGTAGTCACATGTAAAGTCATGTGTGGTAGTTAAATGTTTAAATGTTTCTACCTGCATGCGTAGGTTATTATTCTGCTAGCTAGTTCAGATCACGACCATGATCATAGTTAAGCTTTCAATGAACTAAGCCTGTCTGTAAGTCTGTTAATACGGTGTTTACATCGTGGTTAGACTAGTATTATTGTGTGCCATTGAAACGTTGTTCTAGCCCTAATCAATGAACCCCGTAGCCAGACTTGAAGACATGATAATGAACCCTGTAGCTAGACTTGAAGACATGATAATGAACCCTGTAGCCAGACTTGAAGACATGATAATGAACCCTGTAGTTAGACTTGAAGACATAATAATGAACCCTGTAGCCAGACTTGAAGACATAATAATGAACCCTGTAGCCAGACTTGAAGACATAACAATGAACCCTGTAGCCAGACTTGAAGACATAATAATGAACCCTGTAGCCAGACTTGAAGACATAATAATTAACCCTGTAGCCAGACTTGAAGACATAATAATGAACCCTGTAGCCAGACTTGAAGACTTAATAATGAACCCTGTAGCCAGACTTGAAGACTTAATAATGAACCCTGTAGCCAGACTTGAAGACATAATAATGAACCCTGTAGCCAGACTTGAAGACATAATAATGAACCCTGTAGCTAGACTTGAAGACATAACAATGAACCCTGTAGCTAGACTTGAAGACATAATAATGAACCCTGTAGCCAGACTTGAAGACATAATAATGAACCCTGTAGCCAGACTTGAAGACATAATAATGAACCCTGTAGCTAGACTTGAAGACATAACAATGAACCCTGTAGCCAGACTTGAAGACATAATAATGAACCCTGTAGCCAGACTTGAAGACATAATAATGAACCCTGTAGCCAGACTTGAAGACATAATAATGAACCCTGTAGCCAGACTTGAAGACGTAATAATGAACCCTGTAGCCAGACTTGAAGACATAATAATGAACCCTGTAGCCAGACTTGAAGACATAATAATGAACCCTGTAGTTAGACTTGAAGCCATAACAATGAACCCTGTAGCCAGACTTGAAGACATAATAATGAACCCTGTAGCTAGACTTGAAGACATAACAATGAACCCTGTAGCCAGACTTGAAGACATAATAATGAACCCTGTAGCCAGACTTGAAGACATAATAATGAACCCTGTAGCCAGACTTGAAGACAGGGTTTTAGGGAATGTGATTTACTGTGATTGACTAGTGAATTTAGGGTGGCTGCCAACACTGGCAGTGTTTCCCAGTCGACAGACCGTAGTAATAATAATAATAATAATACATTTTATTTATGGACGCTTTTCAAGGCTCTCAAGGACACCTTAAAAGACACAGTTAAAACCACATGTCAAAACATAATAAAATCGCAAAGTCAGATACAGCAGATCAAACCAAATATGACATTATGTGAAAAGGGGTGTTTTAAGACTGGATTTGAAAGTGGAGAGTGTCAATATTACGAAGGTTAGGTGGCAGAGAATTCCACAGGCGGGGTGCAGAACAGCTAAAAGCTTGAGATCCCAGAGTAGTCAGGCATTGATGGCACACAAACAATGAATAAAACCAAGGAGTTAAAACTGATAGTGATAAACGTGAAAACTAACAACACTAGTAGTCAATTAAGCAATATCACACGACCTCGAGTGTGATATTGCTTTTATACAACAGTTCTACAGCGCGATTTATTAGTTAACAGTAATAAGCGACAACAGATTATGATTTGTTTGTTTATTTAATCATAAAAATAAACAAAAAATAGTTCCGCAACTGAACTTCAAATGGACTGTTGCCTAGTAACCTGAACACAAACATGTAGTCTAATTAAAGGTCATTTAGTAGACGGCGGAGTGATACATATAGGCTAGTTAAAAGTCCCAGTGCTGTTATACTGTATATCAGCACTCATGGAATGCCTCTTGTCCAATCAAATTACTTGGTCGGAACTAACTGTTGTATAAATATCAGTAATGTGTTGATGGAAAAGTGGTTAAATATTTGTACCTGCATTCGTTCTTGCACGCCATGGTAGCTTTCCTGACTAGATTTTCTTTATGTCTTTATTCATGCATGACCTCCTTTATGCACAAGTCAGTTCTTTGTTCAAAATGTGTAGTATTTCACTCTAGACCCTGCAGGGGATAAGTGAGGATATGAATAGGTGTAAATAAGCAGTCCTGTTGTTGACAAGGCAGGCCATCATCCAGATTTGCAGAACTGCAGTGCAGCTGAAAGGATCGTTGCAGCCGGCAGTAAAATATCTCCCTTTTCTTGAGTCAGGCTGACAGACATACAGCAGCAAGGTGCCTCGCTTGACTGCAACGATTCACACCCAACATCCAGATTTAACAGAGGAACGCACGTCAGTTGGCCTAGTTAATTTCAGATTATTTCACTCTCAAGGAAGTTGAGGAAGAATGCTCCCTGAGGAAAGTTTTTTTTAGCAGCTGCCAGAAGTCATGAGACAGACACCACTCTCCATTCTGCCCAGGCCCCTGTTCTTGTTTCTGTATGCTGTCTCTTATGGTCATTGGGATGGTTTCTATGCATGATGTGTATGTTGTGTTCTTGGCGTGTATAATACTCATGTTTATGATCATACTGTGTCTTTATTTATCTATTCCCTGTAGGAGGTTGGCAGATCCTAATATGAATGCATTCCTTTAATCACAGTACGCTAGTTCTTTGCATCCTCTAGAGTCTAGACAGAGCCAGTTCTAATGGACGTGCGTGCTTGTAATAATAATAATAATTATTATTATTATAATTAATTGTATTTATATAGCGCTTTTCTGGGGCTCAAAGACGCTGACAATATGGGAAAAACAGAAAACACAGAAACAACAAGCAACAGATAACATGACCACATAAAACACCCAGTTAGGGGGTGGCAGGGTTAGGGGAGATGGTTAGGGGTAGGGGATGTTGTATGTGTGGGAGAACAGGTAGATTTGGAGGTCGGATTTAAAAGTGGAGAGTGAGGGTGAGTGGAGGGAGAGAGTTCCAGCAGCTTGTGAAAAAACACAAAATGTGGCTCGTTTGGTCTAACATATCAGCAAATCAACACGTTTGAAAATTAGCCAACTTATTGAAATGTGCTGGACTGGACAAATACATTCATCATCCATTTCATCTGCCAATAATGTTGCTCTTATTGATTCCGAGGGTCACTTAGTGAAACCAACTTTTAATTAGACGGTCGAAGCAGGTGTTGAGAATTCTTTAATGATTGACAGCTCCTCCTCAAGGCCTCTGCATGCTTCTGCATCACCTGTGGGATTGGCGCATGGTTCGCGCTGCGCAACACTCTGTAATTCATGCGTCGACGTAGCCTACAAATGTAGCCAAAGCAAATGGACTAAAACGTTAAACGGACTGCACTTAATATAGCCTCTTATTCCAAAGCTTCACGACGGCCTCTCATTCACCCGTTCACACACACATTCACACACATTCACACACATTCACACACCTAATGGCGGCAAGCTACCATACAAGGGGCCGGCCCGCTCATTGGGAGCAATTTGGGGTTCAATGTCTTGCCCCGAGGACACTTTGACATGTGCCCAGCCGGGGTTCGAACCGCCGATCTGCCAACCATGTGATCATTAGACGCCGGCTCTACCTCCTGCGCCTCAGCCGCCCCCAAAAGCTTGCTAGTCTGTATTTACCTCAGGGTAGATTGTCTCAGTCTCTCAGTGCTTTTTGAACACTTCCATCTAGTGATGCTCCGATCTGATCGGCACCGATCGGTATCGGCCGATATGGCCTTGATCGGTTTTGATCGGAGTTCTCAAAACGGCCGATCAAACATGACCGATCAGTTTACAAAATGGCGTCGCCAGTCTGGAAATATTACACAGTGTCGGAAAGAGACAACAAATATGCCGTTTGTAATGTCTGCTCAAAAGAAATACCTTGCGGAGGAACGCACGCAAGGTCTTTCAATACCACGAATATCATACGGCATTTGCTGCGTTCGTCGATTCGCTCAGAGAGCGCCGAAGCGCACACTGGGCTCGACGTCATAAAGGGACCGAGTGCTTTGATTGGACGAGAGGCGTTCCACGAGTGCTGGTCAGAGTTCCAGCGCGACTTCACGAGCGTAGTGTAGGTAGTGTTCACCGACGTCATGTGACCCCGCGAGCAGGAAGTCACTTGGCCCATAGCAACAACAACTATTAGCGCGTGAGTTTTAGGTCTTCCTCTGTGCACCTTGCACAAGTGTAGATAGCGAGCGACTTTTCAGCAGCAGGACATATTTTAGATGATAAGAGGAACAGGCTGAGTGCCAAAAACGCTGAGATGCTTGTATTTCTCAAGGCTAATCTGCCAGTGATGCTGCTTAATCAGAAGTAAGGTTTGAGTCTGAAATCTCCTTAGGTGCAATGTTTTGTTTTTTTGTTTTATTGATTATTGCTGACTTGCTGTCTTATCGCCTCCTAAATATGACTTGAAACTGACTGACTTGAAACAGTATTTTATATTTGGCTATAGCCTGTTTATGTTGCAGTTTAGTTTGGGTATGTTTATTGTTCCTCAGGAAAGTTACAGTATAAGCTCCAAGTTCTCTAAGAGCCCCTAGTTCCTCTCATTCGAGTGGAATGTTGCACATTTGATGTGACAGTGTACATTTTATTTATTATGATTTTTATTTTCACATTTTATTTGTTTTTCCTGAAGTAAGCTACAGGTGGTTGTGAATTCAATAAAACAGATGGTCGTCAATTCATGATACTTTCTCATCTCCTAATTTCATTTAAATACTTAATATACAATGTCAATGGTGTTAAGAATAATTGAAAACATAAATAATGCTACACAATAAATAGAATGCTTCAATTGCCATTTTCGACGCTGTGATCGGTGATCGGTGATATCGGATCGGCAGATCACTGATTCCAGTGATCGGTGATCGGTGATCGGCACCAAAAACCCTGATCGGAGCATCTCTACTTCCATCCAGATAGCATATCGAAGTAGCCTAACGGCCCTAAGGGGGAAGGAGCCTATCTCCTGTTTCCGTAGCGTGAGGCGGCTTGATGTACAGGTACACCCCCTGGACATGACGCTGGTATGTCGCAGGGTCTTACCCCCCCCCCTAATGCTGAGTGCCAAGCTGGGAGGCATCCGGACCATTTCCTTATAGTATTTGGTATGACACGGCCGGGCATCGAACTCATGACCTCAGGGCTGAGGACACTCTAACCGCAATGCCGCTGAGCTGGTATCCAGAGAGCATAACAAAGGAGGTGGACCTTCTTTGGATGACCAGCAGCAAGCAACAGCTTCACTTCTCTTTGTTTTCTCCAGCTTTTTCTTTTCGCTCACACAAACTCGTCCCGAGTCTTCTTCTTCTACGACTGAACTACTTCAGCTCCGCCCTCCGTTCACTAACCGACCAATCAGTGGTGTGCAACATCTACGTGACCGACCGACCGGTCACTCATCGAGAAACCGAGAGAGGTGCATGCACGACACCCTGTGCATGCAGCCTTCTCTGCAACAGCCGTGCAACCTTCTGCGAAACCTACTGGTTGTGTTGTTGTTGTCGTTGATGAAGCGCGAACAAGCCTTTAGAAGAGAGATCAAATCCAACATTATTCATACAGCACATTTCATACCCCTATGCAATACAATGTGCTTTACAGTCAGGAAGAATAGAATAGACTAGGGACTGAACTATTGTACCATCCAGGAATATTTTGCATTTGGCAGCATTTACCCATGATGCAAAACAAACACGATCCATCACATCCTCAGGTGAGTTGAGGGTCACACAACAGAGTGGGTGAAGTTGAACTTCTTTATTTATTTAAATTTCTTTCTCACATCAGCAAGATGTAAAAGAGTATGGGGGGGATAAAAAGACACATAATAGATAATGAATAAAAATAGGGAATAAATAGAGTGGACACAACATTACAGTACAGACTAAAAGAGAAATACAGCTACGCATGTTAAGAACATAAGTGCTCTACAGTCTGTGAACTCAGTGCTCTACAGTCCATTAGAGGGGTAACCCTAACCCTGTTAAAGGCCTAACCCTAACCCTGTTAGAGGGGTAACCCTAACCCATCGCGGGCCTCAGGAACCACCGTGCCGCCTGGAGGAGTCACCACAGCTGGCCCTGTGTAGGGGGGAAGAATAGAAACACAACAACATACAAACGACAGAAGCCATGGAAGGTGAAACAGTAAAAAGGAAGATAGAATTAGTGCTGGGGGGGGGGGGTATTCCATCAACGTTGCTAAAGGAAAATCCAGGCTTATTCTGATAAATCTCACAAGAGTTATCAGAAATAAGCCTGGATTCAGTCGGTTTGAGTCGGTCAGGGCTGGCCTCTCTGCTAACTGTGGAAGGGCCTAACCTACCAAAGCCACAACATAGTCTAGTTTCGTTTGTGTGTGTTTCTGGTGTGTCTGTGTGGGATGTATTCACCTTTCCCCTGATATTTCTTTTGTAAACGTACTGGGAGTACTGGGAACTAGGGGTGGGCATAAGGATCTTGGTCGATCACAAAATATTTTGCTCGATAATCGTTATTTTTATTTATTTATTATTTATTTTTAATAATAATAATAATGGAAATTAGTTTGTCCACGTGTCACCAGATTGCGTTCGTCTCTCACCCCTGAACATGTTAACATGATCATCTTTCTGAACAAGAACCAGTAGGCCTGCCGCCTACAGTCTCTCGCTGGAGTTTAAATTTAAGTTAAGCTGGACGCTCTTAAGGACACTAACGTTTTCAGTCATCCTCCTATTTGTGAGTAACTGTTTTTTTACTGCTCCTATGGTGAGTTACTTATTTTCTATATTTTTATTTATAACGTAAAATGTGTTTTTAAGTTAAACAATTTAAGCTACTCACTGCCTTGTTTAAGAGGATTGTTATCTGACTGTAGTGTCTAGTTTGAATGTGAATGAATGAATGTGTGCAATAGCAACACAAATAAAGTTTTTTCCCTGAAAAAAAAGCTTGTCGATTAATCGATAATTGATCGTTAATTCTTGCGATTATCGAAAAAGAAATGTTGATCGTTTGCCCAGCCCTACTGGGAACCTTTTGTAATCGTAACATGATCTAACGGAAACAACATCACTGTCCGACCATCTCGCTCTGCCCCCCTCCCTCACTTTTTTATTTCTGAGTGGGGCAGTCCCACTCATATTTTTCTTTTTATTGGACAGATACAGTGAAGACAGACAGGAAAGTAAGGAGAAGAAGGGAGAGAGGGCATGTCAGCAGGGCATGGGCCGGATTCGAACCCTTGCCGACATGGGCATATGTGTGCACTGTAGACGAGACCACTGGACCACCCCAGGCCATGGTGCTAGACCACTGGACCACCCCAGGCCATGGTGCTAGACCACTGGACCACCCCAGGCCATGGTGCTCGACCACTGGACCACCCCAGGCCATAGTGCTGGACCACCCCAGGCCATGGTGCTAGACCACTGGACCACCCCAGGCCATGGTGCTAGACCCCTCTCTCACATAATAATAATAATAATAATAATAATAATACTAAACTTTATTTATATCGCACCTTTCATACATAGGAATGCAGCTCAAAGTGCTGTATAACACAGAAAGAACAGATTAAAAACAAATACAACTAAGACATCAGCAGACATCAAGGAACAGATTCAAAACAACAGTAAATGATTATCAGCATAATAGAAACATACATTATCTGGTCAAGACTAACATTCCATCAACGTTACCCCCTCCCCACCCCATCAGAAGGTCATGAGTTCAAATCCCACCTGGGAACACCACCTCTAGTGTGCCCTTGAGCAAGTTATTCCAGGGAGACTGTCCCTGTAATCTCTAACTGTAAGTTTGGATAAAGTTAGTTAGTCCTCTTCACCCCGTTGAGGGGCATAGGGCGTCCACCAGAGCTCTCCATCTCACTCTCTTTTGGGCCTGGGCCTTTGTTTCTTGCCAGCTCACCCCGATGTTCTTCAGGTCTTGGAGTGTGGAACGTCTCCAGGTGTTTTTCGGCCTTCCAAGTTTGGATAAAAGCGACTGCTAAATGGTAACAATGAATAAATCTAAATGTCCTCTTCCTCCCCCACCTCCTCTTCCTCCTCCTCCTCCTCCTCCTCCTCCTCCTTCTCTTCCACCTCCCCCACCTCTTCCTCCTCCATCTCCCCCCCACCTTTTCCTCCTCCATCTCCTCCTCCTCCCCCCCAACCTCCCCCTTCTCCTCTTCCTCCTCCCCCCCCTTCCACCTCCCCCTCCTCCTCCCCCACCTCCTCCTCCTGCTCCTCTTCCTCCTGCAGGTGTTTGTGGAGTTTGAGGACTGCCCGTGGCGGAGGCGTTCCTGGGTGCAGGTGTATGGGGAGGAGGTGAGAGCCGTGCTGGTGGAGGAGGCCATCGTCTGGGCCAGCCACGGCGAGCCCAGTCACCCCGCCCCTGCTGCCTCCTGGCCTGCCCTGGTGAGATACCTGGTTCTAGACGTTTGTGCAGAGGTAGTGTTGTAAACATCAGTATAGTTTAGAGGTATATATGTATGAGCTATGTACAGTGAGGTAGTTTATGTACAGTATCTAATGTGCAGAAGTATAAAAGAAGCTATATCAGGTGTGATAATATATCAGGTGTGAGCAATGTGCAATATACAGTAGTTCAAAGGTAGTAATGTAAACATCAGTATTGCAAAGGTTATAGAGTGATGGTCCCCTGGTTCTAGACTGGTCCCCTGGTTCTAGACTTGTCTCCTGGTTCTAGACTCGTCTCCTGGTTCTAGACTCGTCTCCTGGTTCTAGACTCGTCTCCTGGTTCTAGACTCGTCTCCTGGTTCTACACTGGTCCCCTGGTTCTAGACTCGTCCCTGATGACATGCTTGTTGGGTTGCTTCTCCTCTCTCCAAGGTCTGGCCTTGAGACTGGGGAAATGGACAGACCACTTTTATTTTTATTTTTTTAATTGAACCACTGCTCCTTTTGTGTCTTCTGGGCCGATGCACTGGTGTTTAATTCAGCTGATTCAACGTCTAACAACATTTTCCCTCTCTTGATTTGGCCAGATGATAAGGTCACCATCGTACCTTTTAAAATAGCCACTGAAACTATTAAAGCAGATGGGAATCTCTCTCTCTCTGTCTCTCTGTCTCTCTCTCTGTCTCTCTGTCTCTCTCTCTCTCTGTCTCTCTCTCTCTCTCTCTGTCTGTCTTTCTCTCTCTCTCTGTCTCTGTCTCTCTCTCTCTGTCTCTCTGTCTCTCTATCTGTCTTTCTCTCTGTCTCTCTCTCTGTGTCTCTGTCTGTCTCTCTCTCTCTGTCTCTCTCTCTCTCTCTCTCTGTCTCTGTCTCTATCTATGTCTGAAATCTGATATCTCTCAGCCTCAGGGTTGTTGTGTCGTGTCCTAACTCAGCCTCAGGGTTGTTGGGTCGTGTCCTAACTCAGCCTCAGGGTTGTTGGGTCGTGTCCTAACTCAGCCTCAGGGTTGTTGGGTCGTGTCCTAACTCAGCCTCAGGGTTGTTGGGTCGTGTCCTAACTCAGCCTCAGGGTTGTTGGGTCGTGTCCTAACTCAGCCTCGGGGTTGTTGGGTCGTGTCCTAACTCAGCCTCAGGGTTGTTGGGTTGTATCTCTCGGCCTCAGGGTTGTTGGGTCGTGTCCTAACGTCATGTTCTTCCTCCTCAGACGTTCCGAGCCCTGGTGGACCACGTGGGTCTGGGCTCCTTGGTCACTGTGGAGTTTTTCGGGAGCAGAACCCTCAAGTTTCTCCCTGATGGCAACTCACTCCCCAGATTTGAGGTCTGATTTCATTGCTTTAGTCAATCATGGTCACTGGCTGGCTGCGTGTGTGAGGCTTTCTGTGCGTGTGCGTGTGTGTGTGTGTATAACCACAGTGTGCGTTGTGTCTGTGCAGGCAGAGAAGGACCTGAGGCACTCTCTCCTGCAGGAGCAGCCCTCCCTGCAGGCCGCTGTCTCCAGCTGGCACAGCGACTACGAGCTGCAGGAGATCCTGAGGAAGGGTGAGTCTCTGTCCAGCTTCTCCCTTCACTTCTATTACTCCTAACTAGGGATGGAACGATACATCGCGAGACACTTAATTATCGTTACAAATATGCGACAATTCAAATCGGTGAAATAAAATACGAATCGCAATACTCTTTTAAACCCTTAAAAAAACGACAGCATTAACACCCTTTGTCTCAATTCCTAAACTAAATGTGCTATCGAAAAAATGGAAAGTAGAGAATCGCTGCTTTCTACCCATATATGGTTATTACGGTAATTCAAAGCACGCAGCTCATGGAGAGCTGAGGAGATTTGAAGAGAGACGCGGCATTACGAGCGAGCATATTTTAGTGGTGTTTTACGAGCTGTGTTTTTATACTTTTGTGAGTATGTGAAATGTCACAAAGATCATCTAGGGTTACCAAACCACCCAAAAGATCATCTAGGGTTACCAAACCACCCAAAAGACCCAACACCCACTCTCTCCTCTCTCCCCTCCTCTCTCCCACTCTCTCCTCTCTCTCCTCCCTTCTCCCACTCTCTCCTCTCTCTCCTCCTCTCTCCCACTCTCTCCTCTCTCTCCTCCTCTCTCACACTCTCTCCTCTCTCCCCTCCTCTCTCCCACTCTCTCCTCTCTCCCCTCCTCTCTCCCACTCTCTCCTCTCTCTCCTCTCTCCCCTCCTCTCTCCCACTCTCTCCTCTCTCCCCTCCTCTCTCCCACTCTCTCCCACTCTCTCCTCTCTCTCCTCCCTTCTCCCACTCTCTCCTCTCTCCCCTCCCTTCTCCCACTCTCTCCTCTCTCCCACTCTCTCCTCTCTCCCCTCCTCTCTCCCACTCTCTCCTCTCTCCCCTCCTCTCTCCCACTCTCTCCTCTCTCCCCTCCCTTCTCCCACTCTCTCCTATCTCCTCCCTTCTCCCACTCTCTCCTCTCTCCCCTCCTCTCTCCCACTCTCTCCTCTCTCCCCTCCTCTCTCCCACTCTCTCCTCTCTCCCACTCTCTCCTCTCTCCCCTCCTCTCTCCTCCCTTCTCCCACTCTCTCCTCTCTCTCCTCCCTTCTCCCACTCTCTCCTCTCTCCCCTCCCTTCTCCCACTCTCTCCTCTCTCCCCTCCACTCTCCTCTCTCTCCTCCCTTCTCCCACTCTCTCCTCTCTCCCCTCCTCTCTCCTCCCTTCTCCCACTCTCTCCTCTCTCTCCTCCCTTCTCCCACTCTCTCCTCTCTCCCCTCCCTTCTCCCACTCTCTCCTCTCTCCCCTCCTCTCTCCTCTCTCTCCTCCCTTCTCCCACTCTCTCCTCTCCCCTCCTCTCTCCCACTCTCTCCTCTCTCCCCTCCTCTCTCCCACTCTCTCCTCTCTCCCCTCCTCTCTCCTCTCTCCCCTCCCTTCTCCCACTCTCTCCTCTCTCCCCTCCTCTCTCCCACTCTCTCCTCTCTCCCCTCCTCTCTCCCACTCTCTCCTCTCTCCCTTCCTCTCTCCCACTCTCTCCTCTCTCCCCTCCTCTCTCCCACTCTCTCCTCTCCCCCCTCCCTTCTCCCACTCTCTCCTCTCTCCCCTCCTCTCTCCCACTCTCTCCTCTCTCCCCTCCTCTCTCCCACTCTCTCCTCTCTCCCCTCCCTTCTCCCACTCTCTCCTCTCTCCCACTCTTCTCTCTCTCCATTCCATCATCCCTAGCGCTTAGTCTTTACTCTCTCTCACGATGTTTGCGTTCGTAAATTCGCTCTGAGAGTGCCGGAGCATTCCATGGGTGCTGATCAGATTTCCAGAGCTAAATTTACAAACGCAGCCATAGTGTCTACTGTGGGTTTAACCCCTGGTCTGCTGGTGTCTAACCCTGCTGGTTCCTCTAGTCTGCTGGTGTCTAACCTCTGGTCTGCTGGTTCTCTTGCCCCCAGGGTCCTACACCATCCAGGGGAGGAAGGTGCAGGTGTACCAGCCAGAGTTTGACGAGCCGTGGGCCCTGGGCCTCGTCTCCCAGCACGACCCCGTCTCTCACATCATGGAGATCACCATGGACCAGGTAACCTCACCTCCTCTACCACACACCTTTAATAATAATAATAATAATAACTTACATTTATGTAGCACCTTTCACAAACCCAATTCAATTCAATTCAACTTTATTCGCCATGTGCAGTGCACTAGGAACATGACTTGGTATTCTACCATGCTGAACAAGCTACAGCATGACGACAATAGAACAATACTCAAGACAAAAAATATAAAAATACAGTACCAATATGAGTGAATAAATATACTGTACAACTTAGTGCAAGAACATGTAAAGTGCAAGGTGCAATGATCAGGAGTTATTGAGGAGGGCTATGGCTTTAGGGAAGAAACTGTTCAAGTGACGTGATGTTTTTGTCCTGGTGGCCCTGTACCGCTGTCCAGAAGGGAGTAGTTCAAGCTGTGAGCTGGATGTGAGGGGTCAGCCACAATCTTGCGTGCTCTCTTCAGTGATCTGGAGCTATGGAGGTCTGTGATGGGAGGCAGGGGGCAGCTGATGATCCACTCAGCTGTCCGTACGACTCTTTGTAGCTTGGCCTTGGATCGGGCAGACGCAGAGTCGTACCAGACAGTGATGGAAGATGTTAGGATGCTTTCTATGCCCTGTAGATCAAGGTCGCTTTACAAGGGAATGGGACAAACAGAACAGAGCCAGAGAGACAAACACACAAAACAAGAAACAGTAAAACAGCTAGAAGGGTAAGACCGGAAGAATGAACTAATAAGCTGACGTGCAGACTACAGGTTGAATGCAACGGTGAAAAGGTGGGTTTTAAGGGCAGCTTTGAATATGTCCAGGGTTGGAGAGTCGCCTCACCTCACGCACGTTGGATATGGATATCTCAGAGAGCCTGGCTAGGATGAACCGTAAAAAACTGTCCACGTTCAACAAAAGTCTACAAAGATTAAGTCATTGCCATTGGCCACCTTGTGGAAGAAGCCAGGGGGGTATTCCATCAACGTCGCTAAAGGAAAATCCAGGCTTATTTTGACAAGTCTCGCGAGAGTTATGCAATGTTGATGGAATACCCCTCTGATGTTTTCTGGTTGTGTTGTTATTGAAGTGTCTTCTAATGTTTTCTGGTTGTGTTGTTATTGAAGTGTCTTGTGATGTTTTCTGGTTGTGTTATTGAAGTGTTTTCTGATTGGTTGTCCTAGGGAGAGGAGACTCAGGTTGTGGACCCTCGGGTCATACACGTGATGCTCGCTGAAGACCACTTTGATGAGGTGAGTAGTTATGAAACCCACTGTTGTTATTATTATTATTCTACATGACATA
Source organism: Nansenia antarctica (assembly GCF_963989245.1). Classification (NCBI taxonomy): domain Eukaryota; kingdom Metazoa; phylum Chordata; class Actinopteri; order Argentiniformes; family Microstomatidae; genus Nansenia; species Nansenia antarctica. Next base: position 38,228,419 of record NC_137677.1, on the reverse strand, counting down.
ATGTGACTCTTTCTAGTCTTTTGGTCCGGCAATGTCGGCAACCAATCAAAATGTTCTAACTTTTCTTTTGAAACACGGAACTACGTTTCAACGTGTGTTGAGTCACAAAGATTGTCCCCCCTCTTTTTTGTACTGGGGTAGTGGTGGTCTAGTGGAGAGTGAGTTGGACTGGTAATCAGAAGGTCATGAGTTCAAATCCCGCCTGAAACACCACCACTAGTGTGTCCTTGAGTAAGACCTGGGAACACCACCACTAGTGTGCCCCTGAGTAAGGCCCTTAGCCCTCAGTTACTCCAGTTGTCCCTGTAATCTGTCATTGTAAATCGCTCTGGATTAATTAGAAATTCCAATTCGAAATTCTAATTCTTCTCTTCTACTGGTCTCTTCTCCTCCTCGTCCGGGGCAGACTGGGAAGAACGGTCATCGCAGGAAGGAGAGCGACGGAGGGAAGGGCGAGGGGGGCCGCAGGCGGAGGACGGCCTCCGGGGGAGAGGAGGACATGACCCTGAAGAGGTTCAAGGGCACGGGGGAGAGCCCCGCTGACGGAGGCTCCAACAAAGGCTCCGAGGAGGGGATGGTAACCTGCGGGGCAGAGGCTTCTGCCGGGGGGGGGGATAGAGGAGTGGACGGAGTGGGAGGAGGAGGAGGAGGAGGAAGAGTACACAGCACCAGCAACAACAATGGCAGTTCTTCAGAAATGGCCTTAGCGCCAGGCCATGGCTCCCCAACCACCACCTCTTCCTCCTCTTCCCAGATGGACCAATCGGGAAGTGCTTCCTCTCGGTTCCCCGTCCCCGTCCACGCCAAGGAGAACGGACGGCCCCTCCTCCCCACGCAGGGGGGGGGGCCAGCGGACTCCACTACCACCCCCCCCTCCGCCGTCACCCCCACCCCGCCACCCCCCCTGAAACCAGCCCCCTCCCCCTTCTCCAACACCTCCTTCCCCTCCCTGGGCCAGATGCCCAGCCTGGTCCCTGGGGCCCCGGCCCCCAAGCCCCTCCTGCCCCCCCACCACGCCGTCGCACCTGAGAAAGAGGAGCCGGCGGCGCAGTCCACGTACCCCAAAACGGCGGGTCTGGTGTCCCCCGGGCCCGTGACCATCTCCTCCTCCTCACAGGGCAGCAGCGCCCCCAGCGTGGCCCTGTCCGCGCCCCCCCCGGGCTTCGGACCCAAACAGCCTGGCTGGGGCGGCCCGCAGAGCCAGACGGAGGTGAGTCAGTACCTCAGTAATAATAATAATAACTTGAATTTATACATTTATATAGCGCCTTTCAGGGTACCCAAGGTCACTTTACAGAGAAACAGGAAAGAAAACAAAAACTGTCAGAGAGTTCCAGAGGGTGTGGGCTGCTACACTAAAAGCTCTGTCCCCGAAGGTCCACAGGTTGGTGCGGGTGTGTGTGGGGGGGGGGCGGGGCATGTGGGCAGAGGAGGTCAGATAGGTACTGGGGGCTGCGGGCATGGAGGGACTTGTAGGTGAGGAGGAGGATTTTGTAGGAAATGTTGTACTTGACCGGAAGCCATTGAAGGTGGATGAGGGTGGGGGTGTTGTGCTGCCACGGCTTGGTGTGAGTGAGAATGCTGGCAGCTGAGTTTTGGACATATTGGAGCCTGTCCTAGGTTTTGTTGGGCAACCTGAACAGGACACCATTGCAGTAGTCCAGACAGAAGACTACAAACGCCTCAGTGATAAACTATATGTTAGCAGGGGTGCAAACGTGTCATCACGTAGTAGATGTCTCAGGTGGAGCAGTTAAGGTATGATTTGAATGATTTGAATGATTTGAATGATTTGACTCTTCTTCTAACTTGACTTTGTGTCCTGGTCGTCTCAGGTCTCTAAGGCTCCTATCCTGGCTGCAGCGGGTTTCCGTCTGCCCCAGTCCAAGCCCGGCGGTGGTGCAGCTGTGTTCGGAGACGTCAGCGCCCAGACCAACGGAGCGACCAACAGCGACCAACACCACAGGCCCTTCGGCTTCGCCTTCGGAGGAGGAGCCAACAAGACCGAGCCTCAACAGCCACAACAACCGCAAGACCAGAACTTGTTCTTCCAGTGCATGACAGGCCAGAAGACCGGCCAGAACCCCAACCTGCCTGGTCAGAACCAGGCTACTAAGGACACCACCAACTACTTCACCGCCGTGTCGGAGAGCTTGAGCAAAGAGCCCCCCAGCCTGTTCAAGCCCGCCGGCCCCCCCACCACCACCGAGGGGCTCAAGAAGAAGGCGGTGTTGACCCCGGCGTCGGCCGGCCTCTTTGGCTCGGCACCGACCCCCCCGCTCAAAGAACCGGCGCCTGACAGCCAGACAGCCGCGGGCAACGGGGTGGTGCTCAACAAGCCTTTCGGAGGCGACAACAACAAACTCTCATCCTTCCCAGGAGGCATCAGTGGGGTGTCTGGGGGGGGGATGAGGAGCTCTGGTCTAGGGGGCCTGGGGGGCATGGGGGGGGGTGCTCCCCTAGCTCCGGCCTCCTCCTCCTCCTCCTCCAACAGGAGTGGTGGCAGCAACAGTGGTGGCGTAGTCGGCGGTTTGGGCCTGCTAAGCAGTGCCGTTGTCGGCAGGTCTTCGGAAACCCACCAGAACCTGTTCCTGCAGGCCTCCAAGGAGCCCTCAAACCCCTTCCTGGCATACGGGGAGAAGCAGCAGTCCCACAGCCCCTTTGGCGGCCTCTCTTCCGGGGGGGCGGAGCCAGAGACCCTGGGCCCGGCCTCCTCCTCGGAGAGCAAGCCCAACCTCTTCACCATGGCGGAGCCCCCCAAGGGCATCCGGCATTCCTCCCCCTTCTCTGCACTCTCAGCGGCCACCGCCGCCTCCTCCTCCTCTGCTTCTTCTCCCTCCGCCGCCGCCCAGAGGCCCCAGTCGGAGGGACCCAAGCCCTCCAAGGAGGGCGGCTCCCACCAGGCGGGGGGGGAGCAGCAAGGCTCCCAGGGTCTGGCGGTGGAGGGGAGGGGGGGGGAGAGCCCCAGCTCCACCTCGGGCTTCCCCCTGTTCGGAGGGGGGGGCAGCGAGGACGCCCCCATGCCCTTCGACCAGAGCCAGAAGTTTGCCCTGGAGGACCGGGTGCAGGCGTCCAAGCGCGATTCGGACTCCAGCACCAACAGCGACCTGTCGGACCTGAGCGAGACGGAGGAGGGGCTGGAGAGAGGCCAGGCCCACGGCCTCCCGGACCCGGCCAAGGAGGGCCACGCCCTGCTGCTGCAGAAGAGTAAAGGTCCCGGGGCGGCCAAGAGCCGGCCTCGCAACAAGCCCATCAAAGGTAAGGAGGAGAAAAATACGCTTTTAATTCCAAAGCAATTTACAGTTACGAATTACAGGGACATTCCCCCTGGAGTAACTGAGGCCTAAGTGCCTACCTCAAGGGCACGCTAGTGGTGGTGGTGTTTCAGGCGGGATTTGAACTCACAACCTTCCGATCACCAGTCCAACTCACCACTACCCCACACTAAATTCTTCCTCTATCATGACGACTGCCAATGGTGCTGGCCTGAGCTAGATTAGTAGCTTCTTGCTACGACTGGTGGACTGATGATTCACTTGCTTAGTCAAATGCTTTGGAATAACGGCGTCTGATAAATGCCCAAAATGGCAACAACAAAAACGACTATGCATGCATTGATTGTTTAGCTTTAGGTCTGTTATGGAACTTTTATAACAGCTGTTATAAACCCCTCCCCTCCCCTATCCCTGCCTCCTTCCCTCCCTCCCTCCTTCCTTACATCCCCTATCCCTCCCTCCCTCCTTCCCTCCCCTGTCCCTCCCTCCTTCTCTCCCCTATTCCACCCTCCTTCCCTCCCCTATCCCCCCCTCCCTCCTTCCCTCCCCTATCCCTCCCTCCTTCCCTCTCTGGTATGGCCTTATTCCGAAGTGCTTTACAACAGCTCTCTCATTCACCCGTTCACTAACACTTATAATAACACCTGTTGTGGTTGCGGTCCAGTGGGCCAGTCGGTGCTGAAGGACCTGACCAAGGTGCGTCGTCTAAAGCAGTCGGGTGAGTCCTTCCTGCAGGATGGCTCCTGCATCAACGTGGCTCCTCACCTGCACAAGTGCCGGGAGTGCCGTCTGGAGCGCTACAGGAAGTACCGCGAGCAGGAGCCCGACGACGACGACCCCAACGTGGCCTGCCGCTTCTTCCACTTCCGCAGGTGTGTGTGTGTGTGTGTGTGTGTGTGTGGGGGGGGGGGGGGGTCAGTGGGTGGGTGGGTGTGGGTGGGGAGGTGTGTGTGTGTGGGTGGGTGTGTGTGCGTGTGTGGAAGGTGTGGGGGGGGGTGTGTGGCCGTGTGTGTGTGTGTGTGTGTGTGTGTGCGTGCGGCCGTTTGTGTGGCCGTGTGTGTGTGTGCGTGAGCGCGGGCTGGCGGGCATGCTCACGGGCATTTCTGACACCGTGACGAGCGATGATGACACACCAACAGTCCACCATTTTGATCGACGTCTGTTTCCGAAACAGTTTGAGTTTGCACACTATGGCTGTTTACACCGCCAGGTAGAAGTGACACAATTCAGATTTTTTTTGCTCACATGTGGCACAGATCTGATATGTAACATGTACCGTAATTTCTGGACTATTAAGCGCACCCGAATATAAGCCGCACCCACTGATTATTATTATTTATTTATTTTATTTGTACATAAATAAGCCGCACATGTCTATAAGCCGCACATGTCTATAAGCCGCAGGTGCCTACCGGTACATTGAAACAAATGAACTTTACACAGGCTTTAACGAAACACGGCTTGGAACAAAAATAAATAGCCTTTAAACGAAACACGGTATATCATACTCTCAATTCCCATTTAAGATGGTTGACAAATCCTTTTGACATCTCCCTTTATCCCTGGCAGGGACGGTCAATGCTGTTAAAATGAATATTCTCCCCAATTTCGTTGTCCTTTTTCTTTTCTTTTTTACACGGCTTGTAACAAAAATAAATAGGCTTTTAAATGAAACACGGCTTGTAACAAAAATAACAGTAAAAGTAAACAGTAGCCTACCAAGAAAGTCAATTGGTCACTATCTTCCTCCTCCTGTGCACTGAAACCACTGAAGTCATCTTGAATTGAGTTGAACAGCCTCAGCATTGCTTCATCTGATGTTGGATCGGTTTCATTGTCGCTCTCGTCACTTTCATCCGGAGGCAACTTCCCCGCTGAGCTCATGCTGCCCTCTTCAACACGCAGCAGTCCAGCCTTTTGGAACCCGTTGATGATGGTGGATTTTTTGACAATGCTCCACGCTGTCAGGACCCACTGGCAGACTTGACCATAAGTTGCTCTTCGCATGCGGCCCGTTTTAGTGAAGGATTTCTCCCCACCTTAAATGCACGATTGACACTGATGTCGAGTGGCTGCAAATACTTTGTTGTGCCCCCAGGAATCACAGCAGGAATTGAGTTTGTCCTCTTGATCTCTTCTTTCACAGAATCTGTGATGTGGGCCCTCATGCTGTCCAACACGAGCAATGCCTTGTTCTTGTGAAAGAATCCTCCCGGTCGCTTGCCGTAACCCTCCGTATACCATTCATGCATTAGGCCTTCCGTCATCCATCCTTTCTTGTTGACTTTCACAACAATTCTTTACTTTCAGGAATTTTTCTTTTGGCATCGTCATGCGTTTAAAAATCAACATCGGTGGAAGCTTTTCTCCCGATGCCGTGCAGCTCAGAACACAGGTGAAGTGCGTTTTTTCATGCCCAGTTGTTTTCAGCGTGACTGATGATTCGCCTTTCCTGTTGACAGTCCGAGTGAGAGGCAGGTCAAACGTCAGAGGAACCTCATCCATATTTATGATGTCGTGCGGGCCGATGGAGTGCTCCGCTATCTTTGCATCAGTGAATTTGCGGAAGTTTTAAACTTTTTCCTCGTAGTCGGCAGGGAGCTGCTGACACAGACTCGTCCGTACCCTGATGGACAGGCCTTTACGTCTCATACATCTTAGACACCACGATGGTCCACCTCTACAATCCTCAAACGTCATTGCGGTGGCGATTGTTTTGGCTTTCAGCCGGATCTGCACAGTTGAAACACCTCGGCCGTCTGCTCTCTGTGTGTTGATCCAGTCTTCCAGCTCATTTTCTAGTTCGGGCCATCTGCTTTTCTTCCCTCTGAAAGCTTTTGTTGTCTTTTTGCACTGAGTTAGTTCCTCACGCTGCTGTTTCCAACGTCTTATCATCGACTCATTAAGGCCAAGCTCCCGTGCAGCAGCTCTATTCCCTTTTCCAACTGCCAGATCGATCGCCTTCAACTTGAAAGCTGCATCATATGCATTTCTCTGTGTCTTTGCCATGATGAGGGTGACAAATAATGACTACCGTAATCAGAATGATGGGAAGTTTGAGCACGCTCGATTTACGTCATATTGCGACGGTGCTCAGTTTGTTGTCTATTTAAAAAAATTAAAAAAAAACGGGAAAAAAACATAAATTAGCTGCGTCATTGTATAAGGCGCGAGGTTCAAAGCGTGGGAAAAAAGTAGCGGCTTATAGTCCGGAAATTATGGTAGGTGTAACCAGTAAAAAAGCACATTGAATCTGATATTCTCAGATCTGATTCAGGCCTCATTCTCCCTCCCATGACCCATGTCTCCTCTC